>NC_091225.1:7091378-7168878 GCF_040958095.1 Procambarus clarkii
TTATGCCAGCTACTGGAAGGTAGTTGTGCTTTCTGGGTTCGAGTCCCACTGGTGGGTGTTGTCCAAAGATTGTTTATCTTCACTTGTGGTTTATGCAGTATAGGCTTATAGCTGGACACGAGTTCTCTCACATTGACAGTGGCTTGACGAAAATTGCAGACTGACCCCTCACTCATCTGGGCCTTCGGGAGGTAGAGATGTTTGAGATATATATATCTCGAACTATCTACTTCTTTTGTAAGGTCTGATGGCTAGTGGGTTAAAGCATACTAGTTATGCCAGCTACTGGAAGGTAGTTGTGCTTTCTGGGTTCGAGTCCCTGGTGGGTGTTGTCCAAAGATTGTTTATCTCACTTGTGGTTTATGCAAGTATAGGCTTATAAGCTGGACACGAGTTCTCTCACATTGACAGTGGCTTGACGAAAATTGCAGACTGACCCCTCACTCATATGGTGCCGGGAGGTAGAGATGTTTGAGATATATATATCTCGAACTAATACTTTCTTTTGTAAGGTCTGATGGAGTGGGTTAAAGCATACTAGTTATGCCAGCTACTGGAAGGTAGTTGTGCTTTCTGGGTTCGAGTCCCACTGGTGGGTGTTGTCCAAAGATTGTTTATCT
Organism: Procambarus clarkii; assembly: GCF_040958095.1. Taxonomy (NCBI): domain Eukaryota; kingdom Metazoa; phylum Arthropoda; class Malacostraca; order Decapoda; family Cambaridae; genus Procambarus; species Procambarus clarkii. Next base: position 7,091,999 of record NC_091225.1, read on the forward strand.
TCACTTGTGTTTATGCAAGTATAGGCTTATAAGCTGGACACGATTTCTCACATTGACAGTGGCTTGACGAAAATTGCAGACTGACCCCTCACTATCTGGTGCCTTCGGGAGGTAGAGATGTTTGAGATATATATATCTCGAACTATCTACTTCTTTTGTAAGGTCTGATGGCGTAGTGGGTAAAGCATACTAGTTATGCCAGCTACTGGAAGGTAGTTGTGCTTTCTGGGTTCGAGTCCCCACTGGTGGGTGTTGTCCAAAGATTGTTTATCTTCACTTGTGGTTTATATGCAAGTATAGCTTATAAGCTGGACACGAGTTCTCTCACATTGACAGTGGCTTGACGAAAATTGCAGACTGACCCCCTCCACTCATCTGGTGCCTTCGGAGGTAGAGATGTTTGAGATATATATATCTCGAACTATCTACTTCTTTTGTAAGGTCTGATGGCGTAGTGGGTTAAAGCATACTAGTTTATGCCAGCTACTGAAGGTAGTTGTGCTTTCTGGGTTCGAGTCCCACTGGTGGGTGTTGTCCAAAGATTGTTTCTTCACTTGTGGTTTATGCAAGTATAGGCTTATAAGCTGGACACGAGTTCTCTCACATTGACAGTGGCTTGACGAAAATTGCAGACTGACCCCTCACTCATCTGGTGCCTTCGGGAGGTAGAGATGTTGAGATATATATCTCGAACTATCTACTTCTTTTGTAAGGTCTGATGGCGTAGTGGGTTAAAGCATACTAGTTATGCCAGCTACTGGAAGGTAGTTGTGCTTTCTGGGTTCGAGTCCCACTGGTGGGTGTTGTCCAAAGATTGTTTATCTTCCACTTGTGGTTTATGCAAGTATAGGCTTATAAGCTGACACGAGTTCTCTCACATTGACAGGCTTGACGAAAATTGCAGACTGACCTCCACTCATCTGGTGCCTTCGGAGGTAGAGATGTTTGAGATATATATATCTCGAACTATCTACTTCTTTTGTAAGGTCTGATGGCGTAGTGGGTTAAAGCATACTAGTTATGCCAGCTACTGGAAGGTAGTTGTGCTTTCTGGTTCGAGTCCCACTGGTGGGTGTTGTCCAAAGATTGTTTATCTTCACTTGTGGTTTATGCAAGTATAGGCTTATAAGCTGGACACGAGTTCTCTCACATTGACAGTGCTTGACGAAATTGCAGACTGACCCCTCACTCATCTGGTGCCTTCGGGAGTAGAGATGTTTGAGATATATATATCTCGAACTATCTACTTCTTTTGTAAGGTCTGATGGCGTAGTGGGTTAAAGCATACTAGTTATGCCAGCTACTGGAAGGTAGTTGTGCTTTCTGGGTTCGAGTCCCACTGGTGGGTGTTGTCCAAAGATTGTTATCTCACTTGTGGTTTATGCAAGTATAGGCTTATAAGCTGGACACGAGTTCTCTCACATTGACAGTGGCTTGACGAAAATTGCAGACTGACCCTCACTCATCTGGTGCCTTCGGGAGGTAGAGATGTTGAGATATATATATCTCGAACTATCTACTTCTTTTGTAAGGTCTGATGGCGTAGTGGGTTAAAGCATACTAGTTATGCCAGCTACTGGAAGGTAGTTGTGCTTTCTGGGTTCGAGTCCCACTGGTGGGTGTTGTCCAAAGATTGTTTATCTTCACTTGTGGTTTATGCAAGTATAGGCTTATAAGCTGGACACGAGTTCTCTCACATTGACAGTGGCTTGACGAAAATTGCAGACTGACCCTCACTCATCTGGTGCCTTCGGAGGTAGAGATGTTTGAGATATATATATCTCGAACTATCTACTTCTTTTGTAAGGTCTGATGGCGTAGTGGGTTAAAGCATACTAGTTATGCCAGCTACTGGAAGGTAGTTGTGCTTTCTGGGTTCGAGTCCCACTGGTGGGTGTTGTCCAAAGATTGTTTATCTTCACTTGTGGTTTATGCAAGTATAGGCTTATAAGCTGGACACGAGTTCTCTCACATTGACAGTGGCTTGACGAAAATTGCAGACTGACCCTCACTCATCTGGTGCCTTCGGGAGGTAGAGATGTTTGAGATATATATATCTCGAACTATCTACTTCTTTTGTAAGGTCTGATGGCGTAGTGGGTTAAAGCATACTAGTTATGCCAGCTACTGGAAGGTAGTTGTGCTTTCTGGGTTCGAGTCCCACTGGTGGGTGTTGTCCAAAGATTGTTTATCTTCACTTGTGGTTTATGCAAGTATAGGCTTATAAGCTGGACACGAGTTCTCTCACATTGACAGTGGCTTGACGAAAATTGCAGACTGACCCTCACATCTGGTGCCTTCGGGAGGTAGAGATGTTTGAGATATATATATCTCGAACTATCTACTTCTTTTGTAAGGTCTGATGGCGTAGTGGGTTAAAGCATACTAGTTATGCCAGCTACTGGAAGGTAGTTGTGCTTTCTGGGTTCGAGTCCCACTGGTGGGTGTTGTCCAAAGATTGTTTATCTTCACTTGTGGTTTATGCAAGTATGGCTTATAAGCTGGACACGAGTTCTCTCACATTGACAGTGGCTTGACGAAAATTGCAGACTGACCCCTCACTCATCTGGTGCCTTCGGGAGGTAGAGATGTTTGAGATATATATATCTCGAACTATCTACTTCTTTTGTAAGGTCTGATGGCGTAGTGGGTTAAAGCATACTAGTTATGCCAGCTACTGGAAGGTAGTTGTGCTTTCTGGGTTCGAGTCCCACTGGTGGGTGTTGTCCAAAGATTGTTTATCTTCACTTGTGGTTTATGCAAGTATAGGCTTATAAGCTGGACACGAGTTCTCTCACATTGACAGTGGCTTGACGAAAATTGCAGACTGACCCCTCACTCATCTGGTGCCTTCGGGAGGTAGAGATGTTTGAGATATATATATCTCGAACTATCTACTTCTTTTGTAAGGTCTGATGGCGTAGTGGGTTAAAGCATACTAGTTATGCCAGCTACTGGAAGGTAGTTGTGCTTTCTGGGTTCGAGTCCCACTGGTGGGTGTTGTCCAAAGATTGTTTATCTTCACTTGTGGTTTATGCAAGTATAGGCTTATAAGCTGGACACGAGTTCTCTCACATTGACAGTGGCTTGACGAAAATTGCAGACTGACCCTCACTCATCTGGTGCCTTCGGGAGGTAGAGATGTTTGAGATATATATATCTCGAACTATCTACTTCTTTTGTAAGGTCTGATGGCGTAGTGGGTTAAAGCATACTAGTTATGCCAGCTACTGGAAGGTAGTTGTGCTTTCTGGGTTCGAGTCCACTGGTGGGTGTTGTCCAAAGATTGTTTATCTTCACTTGTGGTTTATGCAAGTATAGGCTTATAAGCTGGACACGAGTTCTCTCACATTGACAGTGGCTTGACGAAAATTGCAGACTGACCCCTCACTCATCTGGTGCCTTCGGGAGGTAGAGATGTTTGAGATATATATATCTCGAACTATCTACTTCTTTTGTAAGGTCTGATGGCGTAGTGGGTTAAAGCATACTAGTTATGCCAGCTACTGGAAGGTAGTTGTGCTTTCTGGGTTCGAGTCCCACTGGTGGGTGTTGTCCAAAGATTGTTTATCTTCACTTGTGGTTTATGCAAGTATAGGCTTATAAGCTGGACACGAGTTCTCTCACATTGACAGTGGCTTGACGAAAATTGCAGACTGACCCCTCACTCATCTGGTGCCTTCGGGAGGTAGAGATGTTTGAGATATATATATCTCGAACTATCTACTTCTTTTGTAAGGTCTGATGGCGTAGTGGGTTAAAGCATACTAGTTATGCCAGCTACTGGAAGGTAGTTGTGCTTTCTGGGTTCGAGTCCCACTGGGGGTGTTGTCCAAAGATTGTTTATCTTCACTTGTGGTTTATGCAAGTATAGGCTTATAAGCTGGACACGAGTTCTCTCACATTGACAGTGGCTTGACGAAAATTGCAGACTGACCCCTCACTCATCTGGTGCCTTCGGAGGTAGAGATGTTTGAGATATATATATCTCGAACTATCTACTTCTTTTGTAAGGTCTGATGGCGTAGTGGGTTAAAGCATACTAGTTATGCCAGCTACTGGAAGGTAGTTGTGCTTTCTGGGTTCGAGTCCCACTGGTGGGTGTTGTCCAAAGATTGTTTATCTTCACTTGTGGTTTATGCAAGTATAGGCTTATAAGCTGGACACGAGTTCTCTCACATTGACAGTGGCTTGACGAAAATTGCAGACTGACCCCTCACTCATCTGGTGCCTTCGGGAGGTAGAGATGTTTGAGATATATATATCTCGAACTATCTACTTCTTTTGTAAGGTCTGATGGCGTAGTGGGTTAAAGCATACTAGTTATGCCAGCTACTGGAAGGTAGTTGTGCTTTCTGGGTTCGAGTCCCACTGGTGGGTGTTGTCCAAAGATTGTTTATCTTCACTTGTGGTTTATGCAAGTATAGGCTTATAAGCTGGACACGAGTTCTCTCACATTGACAGTGGCTTGACGAAAATTGCAGACTGACCCTCACTCATCTGGTGCCTTCGGGAGGTAGAGATGTTTGAGATATATATATCTCGAACTATCTACTTCTTTTGTAAGGTCTGATGGCGTAGTGGGTTAAAGCATACTAGTTATGCCAGCTACTGGAAGGTAGTTGTGCTTTCTGGGTTCGAGTCCCACTGGTGGGTGTTGTCCAAAGATTGTTTATCTTCACTTGTGGTTTATGCAAGTATAGGCTTATAAGCTGGACACGAGTTCTCTCACATTGACAGTGGCTTGACGAAAATTGCAGACTGACCCCTCACTCATCTGGTGCCTTCGGGAGGTAGAGATGTTTGAGATATATATATCTCGAACTATCTACTTCTTTTGTAAGGTCTGATGGCGTAGTGGGTTAAAGCATACTAGTTATGCCAGCTACTGGAAGGTAGTTGTGCTTTCTGGGTTCGAGTCCCACTGGTGGGTGTTGTCCAAAGATTGTTTATCTTCACTTGTGGTTTATGCAAGTATAGGCTTATAAGCTGGACACGAGTTCTCTCACATTGACAGTGGCTTGACGAAAATTGCAGACTGACCCCTCACTCATCTGTGCCTTCGGGAGGTAGAGATGTTTGAGATATATATATCTCGAACTATCTACTTCTTTTGTAAGGTCTGATGGCGTAGTGGGTTAAAGCATACTAGTTATGCCAGCTACTGGAAGGTAGTTGTGCTTTCTGGGTTCGAGTCCCACTGGTGGGTGTTGTCCAAAGATTGTTTATCTTCACTTGTGGTTTATGCAAGTATAGGCTTATAAGCTGGACACGAGTTCTCTCACATTGACAGTGGCTTGACGAAAATTGCAGACTGACCCCTCACTCATCTGGTGCCTTCGGGAGGTAGAGATGTTTGAGATATATATATCTCGAACTATCTACTTCTTTTGTAAGGTCTGATGGCGTAGTGGGTTAAAGCATACTAGTTATGCCAGCTACTGGAAGGTAGTTGTGCTTTCTGGGTTCGAGTCCCACTGGTGGGTGTTGTCCAAAGATTGTTTATCTTCACTTGTGGTTTATGCAAGTATAGGCTTATAAGCTGGACACGAGTTCTCTCACATTGACAGTGGCTTGACGAAAATTGCAGACTGACCCCTCACTCATCTGGTGCCTTCGGGAGGTAGAGATGTTTGAGATATATATATCTCGAACTATCTACTTCTTTTGTAAGGTCTGATGGCGTAGTGGGTTAAAGCATACTAGTTATGCCAGCTACTGGAAGGTAGTTGTGCTTTCTGGGTTCGAGTCCCACTGGTGGGTGTTGTCCAAAGATTGTTTATCTTCACTTGTGGTTTATGCAAGTATAGGCTTATAAGCTGGACACGAGTTCTCTCACATTGACAGTGGCTTGACGAAAATTGCAGACTGACCCCTCACTCATCTGGTGCCTTCGGGAGGTAGAGATGTTTGAGATATATATATCTCGAACTATCTACTTCTTTTGTAAGGTCTGATGGCGTAGTGGGTTAAAGCATACTAGTTATGCCAGCTACTGGAAGGTAGTTGTGCTTTCTGGGTTCGAGTCCCACTGGTGGGTGTTGTCCAAAGATTGTTTATCTTCACTTGTGGTTTATGCAAGTATAGGCTTATAAGCTGGACACGAGTTCTCTCACATTGACAGTGGCTTGACGAAAATTGCAGACTGACCCCTCACTCATCTGGTGCCTTCGGGAGGTAGAGATGTTTGAGATATATATATCTCGAACTATCTACTTCTTTTGTAAGGTCTGATGGCGTAGTGGGTTAAAGCATACTAGTTATGCCAGCTACTGGAAGGTAGTTGTGCTTTCTGGGTTCGAGTCCCACTGGTGGGTGTTGTCCAAAGATTGTTTATCTTCACTTGTGGTTTATGCAAGTATAGGCTTATAAGCTGGACACGAGTTCTCTCACATTGACAGTGGCTTGACGAAAATTGCAGACTGACCCCTCACTCATCTGGTGCCTTCGGGAGGTAGAGATGTTTGAGATATATATCTCGAACTATCTACTTCTTTTGTAAGGTCTGATGGCGTAGTGGGTTAAAGCATACTAGTTATGCCAGCTACTGGAAGGTAGTTGTGCTTTCTGGGTTCGAGTCCCACTGGTGGGTGTTGTCCAAAGATTGTTTATCTTCACTTGTGGTTTATGCAAGTATAGGCTTATAAGCTGGACACGAGTTCTCTCACATTGACAGTGGCTTGACGAAAATTGCAGACTGACCCCTCACTCATCTGGTGCCTTCGGGAGGTAGAGATGTTTGAGATATATATATCTCGAACTATCTACTTCTTTTGTAAGGTCTGATGGCGTAGTGGGTTAAAGCATACTAGTTATGCCAGCTACTGGAAGGTAGTTGTGCTTTCTGGGTTCGAGTCCCACTGGTGGGTGTTGTCCAAAGATTGTTTATCTTCACTTGTGGTTTATGCAAGTATAGGCTTATAAGCTGGACACGAGTTCTCTCACATTGACAGTGGCTTGACGAAAATTGCAGACTGACCCCTCACTCATCTGGTGCCTTCGGGAGGTAGAGATGTTTGAGATATATATATCTCGAACTATCTACTTCTTTTGTAAGGTCTGATGGCGTAGTGGGTTAAAGCATACTAGTTATGCCAGCTACTGGAAGGTAGTTGTGCTTTCTGGGTTCGAGTCCCACTGGTGGGTGTTGTCCAAAGATTGTTTATCTTCACTTGTGGTTTATGCAAGTATAGGCTTATAAGCTGGACACGAGTTCTCTCACATTGACAGTGGCTTGACGAAAATTGCAGACTGACCCCTCACTCATCTGGTGCCTTCGGGAGGTAGAGATGTTTGAGATATATATATCTCGAACTATCTACTTCTTTTGTAAGGTCTGATGGCGTAGTGGGTTAAAGCATACTAGTTATGCCAGCTACTGGAAGGTAGTTGTGCTTTCTGGGTTCGAGTCCCACTGGTGGGTGTTGTCCAAAGATTGTTTATCTTCACTTGTGGTTTATGCAAGTATAGGCTTATAAGCTGGACACGAGTTCTCTCACATTGACAGTGGCTTGACGAAAATTGCAGACTGACCCCTCACTCATCTGGTGCCTTCGGGAGGTAGAGATGTTTGAGATATATATATCTCGAACTATCTACTTCTTTTGTAAGGTCTGATGGCGTAGTGGGTTAAAGCATACTAGTTATGCCAGCTACTGGAAGGTAGTTGTGCTTTCTGGGTTCGAGTCCCACTGGTGGGTGTTGTCCAAAGATTGTTTATCTTCACTTGTGGTTTATGCAAGTATAGGCTTATAAGCTGGACACGAGTTCTCTCACATTGACAGTGGCTTGACGAAAATTGCAGACTGACCCCTCACTCATCTGGTGCCTTCGGGAGGTAGAGATGTTTGAGATATATATATCTCGAACTATCTACTTCTTTTGTAAGGTCTGATGGCGTAGTGGGTTAAAGCATACTAGTTATGCCAGCTACTGGAAGGTAGTTGTGCTTTCTGGGTTCGAGTCCCACTGGTGGGTGTTGTCCAAAGATTGTTTATCTTCACTTGTGGTTTATGCAAGTATAGGCTTATAAGCTGGACACGAGTTCTCTCACATTGACAGTGGCTTGACGAAAATTGCAGACTGACCCCTCACTCATCTGGTGCCTTCGGGAGGTAGAGATGTTTGAGATATATATATCTCGAACTATCTACTTCTTTTGTAAGGTCTGATGGCGTAGTGGGTTAAAGCATACTAGTTATGCCAGCTACTGGAAGGTAGTTGTGCTTTCTGGGTTCGAGTCCCACTGGTGGGTGTTGTCCAAAGATTGTTTATCTTCACTTGTGGTTTATGCAAGTATAGGCTTATAAGCTGGACACGAGTTCTCTCACATTGACAGTGGCTTGACGAAAATTGCAGACTGACCCCTCACTCATCTGGTGCCTTCGGGAGGTAGAGATGTTTGAGATATATATATCTCGAACTATCTACTTCTTTTGTAAGGTCTGATGGCGTAGTGGGTTAAAGCATACTAGTTATGCCAGCTACTGGAAGGTAGTTGTGCTTTCTGGGTTCGAGTCCCACTGGTGGGTGTTGTCCAAAGATTGTTTATCTTCACTTGTGGTTTATGCAAGTATAGGCTTATAAGCTGGACACGAGTTCTCTCACATTGACAGTGGCTTGACGAAAATTGCAGACTGACCCCTCACTCATCTGGTGCCTTCGGGAGGTAAGAGATGTTGAGATATATATATCTCGAACTATCTACTTCTTTTGTAAGGTCTGATGGCGTAGTGGGGTTAAAGCATACTAGTTATGCCAGCTACTGGAAGGTAGTTTGTGCTTTCTGGGTTCGAGTCCCACTGGTGGGTGTTGTCCAAAGATTGTTTATCTTCACTTGTGGTTTATGCAAGTATAGGCTTATAAGCTGGACACGAGTTCTCTCACATTGACAGTGGCTTGACGAAATTGCAGACTGACCCCTCACTCATCTGGTGCCTTCGGGAGGTAGAGATGTTGAGATATATATATCTCGAACTATCTACTTCTTTTGTAAGGTCTGATGGCGTAGTGGGTTAAAGCATACTAGTTATGCCAGCTACTGGAAGGTAGTTGTGCTTTCTGGTTCGAGTCCCACTGGTGGGTGTTGTCCAAAGATTGTTTATCTTCACTTGTGGTTTATGCAAGTATAGGCTTATAAGCTGGACACGAGTTCTCTCACATTGACAGTGGCTTGACGAAAATTGCAGACTGACCCCTCACTCATCTGGTGCCTTCGGGAGGTAGAGATGTTTGAGATATATATATCTCGAACTATCTACTTCTTTTGTAAGGTCTGATGGCGTAGTGGGTTAAAGCATACTAGTTATGCCAGCTACTGGAAGGTAGTTGTGCTTTCTGGGTTCGAGTCCCACTGGTGGGTGTTGTCCAAAGATTGTTTATCTTCACTTGTGGTTTATGCAAGTATAGGCTTATAAGCTGGACACGAGTTCTCTCACATTGACAGTGGCTTGACGAAAATTGCAGACTGACCCCTCACTCATCTGGTGCCTTCGGGAGGTAGAGATGTTTGAGATATATATATCTCGAACTATCTACTTCTTTTGTAAGGTCTGATGGCGTAGTGGGTTAAAGCATACTAGTTATGCCAGCTACTGGAAGGTAGTTGTGCTTTCTGGGTTCGAGTCCCACTGGTGGGTGTTGTCCAAAGATTGTTTATCTTCACTTGTGGTTTATGCAAGTATAGGCTTATAAGCTGGACACGAGTTCTCTCACATTGACAGTGGCTTGACGAAAATTGCAGACTGACCCCTCACTCATCTGGTGCCTTCGGGAGGTAGAGATGTTTGAGATATATATATCTCGAACTATCTACTTCTTTTGTAAGGTCTGATGGCGTAGTGGGTTAAAGCATACTAGTTATGCCAGCTACTGGAAGGTAGTTGTGCTTTCTGGGTTCGAGTCCCACTGGTGGGTGTTGTCCAAAGATTGTTTATCTTCACTTGTGGTTTATGCAAGTATAGGCTTATAAGCTGGACACGAGTTCTCTCACATTGACAGTGGCTTGACGAAAATTGCAGACTGACCCCTCACTCATCTGGTGCCTTCGGGAGGTAGAGATGTTTGAGATATATATATCTCGAACTATCTACTTCTTTTGTAAGGTCTGATGGCGTAGTGGGTTAAAGCATACTAGTTATGCCAGCTACTGGAAGGTAGTTGTGCTTTCTGGGTTCGAGTCCCACTGGTGGGTGTTGTCCAAAGATTGTTTATCTTCACTTGTGGTTTATGCAAGTATAGGCTTATAAGCTGGACACGAGTTCTCTCACATTGACAGTGGCTTGACGAAAATTGCAGACTGACCCCTCACTCATCTGGTGCCTTCGGGAGGTAGAGATGTTTGAGATATATATATCTCGAACTATCTACTTCTTTTGTAAGGTCTGATGGCGTAGTGGGTTAAAGCATACTAGTTATGCCAGCTACTGGAAGGTAGTTGTGCTTTCTGGGTTCGAGTCCCACTGGTGGGTGTTGTCCAAAGATTGTTTATCTTCACTTGTGGTTTATGCAAGTATAGGCTTATAAGCTGGACACGAGTTCTCTCACATTGACAGTGGCTTGACGAAAATTGCAGACTGACCCCTCACTCATCTGGTGCCTTCGGGAGGTAGAGATGTTTGAGATATATATATCTCGAACTATCTACTTCTTTTGTAAGGTCTGATGGCGTAGTGGGTTAAAGCATACTAGTTATGCCAGCTACTGGAAGGTAGTTGTGCTTTCTGGGTTCGAGTCCCACTGGTGGGTGTTGTCCAAAGATTGTTTATCTTCACTTGTGGTTTATGCAAGTATAGGCTTATAAGCTGGACACGAGTTCTCTCACATTGACAGTGGCTTGACGAAAATTGCAGACTGACCCCTCACTCATCTGGTGCCTTCGGGAGGTAGAGATGTTTGAGATATATATATCTCGAACTATCTACTTCTTTTGTAAGGTCTGATGGCGTAGTGGGTTAAAGCATACTAGTTATGCCAGCTACTGGAAGGTAGTTGTGCTTTCTGGGTTCGAGTCCCACTGGTGGGTGTTGTCCAAAGATTGTTTATCTTCACTTGTGGTTTATGCAAGTATAGGCTTATAAGCTGGACACGAGTTCTCTCACATTGACAGTGGCTTGACGAAAATTGCAGACTGACCCCTCACTCATCTGGTGCCTTCGGGAGGTAGAGATGTTTGAGATATATATATCTCGAACTATCTACTTCTTTTGTAAGGTCTGATGGCGTAGTGGGTTAAAGCATACTAGTTATGCCAGCTACTGGAAGGTAGTTGTGCTTTCTGGGTTCGAGTCCCACTGGTGGGTGTTGTCCAAAGATTGTTTATCTTCACTTGTGGTTTATGCAAGTATAGGCTTATAAGCTGGACACGAGTTCTCTCACATTGACAGTGGCTTGACGAAAATTGCAGACTGACCCCTCACTCATCTGGTGCCTTCGGGAGGTAGAGATGTTTGAGATATATATATCTCGAACTATCTACTTCTTTTGTAAGGTCTGATGGCGTAGTGGGTTAAAGCATACTAGTTATGCCAGCTACTGGAAGGTAGTTGTGCTTTCTGGGTTCGAGTCCCACTGGTGGGTGTTGTCCAAAGATTGTTTATCTTCACTTGTGGTTTATGCAAGTATAGGCTTATAAGCTGGACACGAGTTCTCTCACATTGACAGTGGCTTGACGAAAATTGCAGACTGACCCCTCACTCATCTGGTGCCTTCGGGAGGTAGAGATGTTTGAGATATATATATCTCGAACTATCTACTTCTTTTGTAAGGTCTGATGGCGTAGTGGGTTAAAGCATACTAGTTATGCCAGCTACTGGAAGGTAGTTGTGCTTTCTGGGTTCGAGTCCCACTGGTGGGTGTTGTCCAAAGATTGTTTATCTTCACTTGTGGTTTATGCAAGTATAGGCTTATAAGCTGGACACGAGTTCTCTCACATTGACAGTGGCTTGACGAAAATTGCAGACTGACCCCTCACTCATCTGGTGCCTTCGGGAGGTAGAGATGTTTGAGATATATATATCTCGAACTATCTACTTCTTTTGTAAGGTCTGATGGCGTAGTGGGTTAAAGCATACTAGTTATGCCAGCTACTGGAAGGTAGTTGTGCTTTCTGGGTTCGAGTCCCACTGGTGGGTGTTGTCCAAAGATTGTTTATCTTCACTTGTGGTTTATGCAAGTATAGGCTTATAAGCTGGACACGAGTTCTCTCACATTGACAGTGGCTTGACGAAAATTGCAGACTGACCCCTCACTCATCTGGTGCCTTCGGGAGGTAGAGATGTTTGAGATATATATATCTCGAACTATCTACTTCTTTTGTAAGGTCTGATGGCGTAGTGGGTTAAAGCATACTAGTTATGCCAGCTACTGGAAGGTAGTTGTGCTTTCTGGGTTCGAGTCCCACTGGTGGGTGTTGTCCAAAGATTGTTTATCTTCACTTGTGGTTTATGCAAGTATAGGCTTATAAGCTGGACACGAGTTCTCTCACATTGACAGTGGCTTGACGAAAATTGCAGACTGACCCCTCACTCATCTGGTGCCTTCGGGAGGTAGAGATGTTTGAGATATATATATCTCGAACTATCTACTTCTTTTGTAAGGTCTGATGGCGTAGTGGGTTAAAGCATACTAGTTATGCCAGCTACTGGAAGGTAGTTGTGCTTTCTGGGTTCGAGTCCCACTGGTGGGTGTTGTCCAAAGATTGTTTATCTTCACTTGTGGTTTATGCAAGTATAGGCTTATAAGCTGGACACGAGTTCTCTCACATTGACAGTGGCTTGACGAAAATTGCAGACTGACCCCTCACTCATCTGGTGCCTTCGGGAGGTAGAGATGTTTGAGATATATATATCTCGAACTATCTACTTCTTTTGTAAGGTCTGATGGCGTAGTGGGTTAAAGCATACTAGTTATGCCAGCTACTGGAAGGTAGTTGTGCTTTCTGGGTTCGAGTCCCACTGGTGGGTGTTGTCCAAAGATTGTTTATCTTCACTTGTGGTTTATGCAAGTATAGGCTTATAAGCTGGACACGAGTTCTCTCACATTGACAGTGGCTTGACGAAAATTGCAGACTGACCCCTCACTCATCTGGTGCCTTCGGGAGGTAGAGATGTTTGAGATATATATATCTCGAACTATCTACTTCTTTTGTAAGGTCTGATGGCGTAGTGGGTTAAAGCATACTAGTTATGCCAGCTACTGGAAGGTAGTTGTGCTTTCTGGGTTCGAGTCCCACTGGTGGGTGTTGTCCAAAGATTGTTTATCTTCACTTGTGGTTTATGCAAGTATAGGCTTATAAGCTGGACACGAGTTCTCTCACATTGACAGTGGCTTGACGAAAATTGCAGACTGACCCCTCACTCATCTGGTGCCTTCGGGAGGTAGAGATGTTTGAGATATATATATCTCGAACTATCTACTTCTTTTGTAAGGTCTGATGGCGTAGTGGGTTAAAGCATACTAGTTATGCCAGCTACTGGAAGGTAGTTGTGCTTTCTGGGTTCGAGTCCCACTGGTGGGTGTTGTCCAAAGATTGTTTATCTTCTCTTGTGGTTTATGCAAGTATAGGCTTATAAGCTGGACACGAGTTCTCTCACATTGACAGTGGCTTGACGAAAATTGCAGACTGACCCCTCACTCATCTGGTGCCTTCGGGAGGTAGAGATGTTTGTGATATATATATCTCGAACTATCTACTTCTTTTGTAAGGTCTGATGGCGTAGTGGGTTAAAGCATACTAGTTATGCCAGCTACTGGAAGGTAGTTGTGCTTTCTGGGTTCGAGTCCCACTGGTGGGTGTTGTCCAAAGATTGTTTATCTTCACTTGTGGTTTATGCAAGTATAGGCTAATAAGCTGGACACGAGTTCTCTCACATTGACAGTGGCTTGACGAAAATTGCAGACTGACCCCTCACTCATCTGGTGCCTTCGGGAGGTAGAGATGTTTGAGATATATATATCTCGAACTATCTACTTCTTTTGTAAGGTCTGATGGCGTAGTGGGTTAAAGCATACTAGTTATGCCAGCTACTGGAAGGTAGTTGTGCTTTCTGGGTTCGAGTCCCACTGGTGGGTGTTGTCCAAAGATTGTTTATCTTCACTTGTGGTTTATGCAAGTATAGGCTTATAAGCTGGACACGAGTTCTCTCACATTGACAGTGGCTTGACGAAAATTGCAGACTGACCCCTCACTCATCTGGTGCCTTCGGGAGGTAGAGATGTTTGAGATATATATATCTCGAACTATCTACTTCTTTTGTAAGGTCTGATGGCGTAGTGGGTTAAAGCATACTAGTTATGCCAGCTACTGGAAGGTAGTTGTGCTTTCTGGGTTCGAGTCCCACTGGTGGGTGTTGTCCAAAGATTGTTTATCTTCACTTGTGGTTTATGCAAGTATAGGCTTATATATATATATATATATATATATATATATATATATATATATATATATATATATATATGTGTGTGTGTGTAGAGTATATACTTTTGAAATTGATCATATATTTTTTCTCGCAATCTCTTTCTTTTATAAATTTAAACTGGAATTTAGTGTGGAGTATTTGATCTCCGTCTTTTAAATTTTCGTGAACCGTTGCGTCTGGGAAATGTCAGCTGTAGTTCACGTGTAGCCATTAACCATCCACTGCCACATAATGTGTACCACCGTCGCTCAGAGTGAGCCGCCATCCCCTGCACCCACTTATTACCTCTTTACAAGTTCTTGGCGTACTCAGTTTGTGAAGGAGTTTCCGGAACGGTGAAACTCTTTATTGCTCACGTATACCTACCAAAGTTCACCCAATGAAGAGAAAGGTTAAGAGAGCTGCCACAGTTCCTGCGCACTAAGGAAGATAAAGCAGGAACACTTAGTAGTGCTCAGAAGTGAGAAAGCGAGAAACCTTTGCCTTACAAGTTTTTTGCATCATTAATGAATGTTGTAAATTTTCTTATACTGAAATTATTGGTTTTAATATTTATGCATTCCCTCTTAAAGTAATAAATAACATCAGAATTCTAATGCCATGATGCAATACTATGCCTTGCATCTAAGAGGAACAATAACATCATTAACAGCATCATTAGAATGGTGGCATTTGGTGCAACTCGTCGTCTTGCCTTTTCACAACAGACAGAAAATGTGTTAAACTGCCTGACTTTAACCTATTCTAACCTAACCTAAACTAATACAATCTACCAACCCATGCATAGAAAACGTGAATGTTTGCAAGCCACAATTATTTTACTACATCATATTTTGCCCGTTTGTCATTTTTACGTCAAAATTCGATTTATTATTAGAGAGGACGAGTTGTTTGATGAGCGCCTCCTTAGTCATTATCAGCATTTTACACTAGAGAACTAAGGTGCAAATGCAGGCTTCGTGTACGGGGCTATTGACCAGTGATTATAATTTTATGTACTGGAAGGATTAAATATTGATTTTTTCCATATGTACGCATGTGTGTGTTTGAGTGTGTTTGTATTAATGTGCTTTGTGTTTTTGTGTTAAACAATTTGTGTTTACTATTTGTTTTTGCTGGATCGAGCTATTAGCTCTTGGATCTCACCTTGCTAATTGTCAGTTGTCTAATGTACTGACTCCGAACCTTTATTTCTCTCGCTCGAATACACGTCTTCTAGATTCAGCTCATAGCAGGTGATTAACTCTCAGGTATCTATACACTGCGAGGTGAACATTGGCATCAAGTGAAAGAAACCTTGACCGTTTGTTTCTGACTCAACCGAATCGAATCGAATCATGTAGACTGTCACCCCTTAGAGCGCTATTCACTCGGCTGCAAGGACATGCATTTACTGTCTGTGCCTGAAAGATCGAGCTGTTAACTCTTGGACTCTGCCTTTTAATTATTAAAAAAAACATCGGTTGTTTAATAAACTGACTCTCAATTTATTTTTCTCTGTCATATCGAGTACATAATTCTCTCTAACTCACACTCACACAAACATTACGTTTGTTCCAAGATGCAGCTGTTGAACTCTCGGTGCCTATTAAGTGTTCGGTGAACAGCGGAATGTGCGAGTCATAATAAAACAGAAACAAGCAACACTTAATGGGCCAGCCAGAGGCTTAGGGCTCACGCAGGAATATCCCTGCAAAAAAAGAAAAAGAAAAAAGAAGAAGAATGCGGTGAATGAATCTCTCTCCCTATTTGTGTCTCGGCTTGGAATCGAACCTGGACCCTTAGGACTACGACCCCGAGCGCAGTTCACTCGTCCGCGAGGACCTGTCTGTGTGTGTGTACTCACCTATTTGTGCCTGCAGGATCGAGCTCTAGCTCTTGGACTCCGCTTTTCTAGCTACTGGTTATCTAATGAACTGAGTCCTAATTTATTTCACAACCATAACTGCTTTTAAATTTATGAATCTAGTTTGCCTCTGCAACCTGCTCCTTTAGGTCATTCCATTTACTCACTACCATTACACTAAAATAAAACTTTCTAATATCTCTGACACATCTGAGTCTCTAACATCCATCCATGTCCCCTTGTTCTATTGATATTCAGTGTAAACATTTCTTCTGTTTCCACTTCATCAATTTTATCCATCTGTATCATGTCCCCCTTCTCCCTCTCCCATTCAAATCATCAGGCGTCATCAAGTTTAGTTCCTTCAGTCTCTCTTCGTACCTCATCCCTTGAAGCTCCGGGACGTGTCTTTTTGAAACCTATACTTCTTTTCGAGCTTTCTTTTGTTTTTTTTTTAGATGGGAAGCTACACGATGGGCCGGCATACTATGAAACTGTCTTCACATAGGCAGTTTACAGTGATCTAAAATCCTCCTATTCAAGTTCCTGAATGATGTTCGAACTTTTGCCAACGTAGAGTATGCGGTTGACATTATCCAAATATTATGAGCCTCTGGAGTTAGGTTTGGTGTTATGACCACTACCAGGTTCTTTTCTATAGGGAGGTGGTTTCTCTTTATCGTGTACTGGCCTTTCGGTCTCCTGGCTCTTGATACCATTTCCTTCACCTTACTCGTGCTGGTGTTGAACACTACCAGCAATTTCTCAGACCAACTCTGAAACTTGTTCAAGTCATCTTGGAGAATCTTACAATTCTCATCTGCCTCAACCCTTTTCATTAATTTCGAATTATGTGTGTAAACATCAAGATATTAGACTCAACAGCTGCAGTCAAGTCGTTTACATAAATGAGGAATAATACGGGTCCCAACACCGATCCTTAAGACATCCCGCTTGTTACTTTACAGCAGTCCGAATTCTCGACCCTTCTTTTCACTCTCTGACACCTGTCTGTTAAGTTATTCCTTACCTATGTTAGTGCGTTTCCGTCTACTCCCGCCTGCCTCACATGTTTGTTCAGTAACCTCCTGAGTGGTAATATATCCAAGGCTTTTTGGTAGTATTGAAATGCGCAATCTGCCCAGCCTCCTCTGTCTTGCCTTATTCTCGTTACCTTATCATAAAACTACATGAAGTTAATCAGGCATAATTTCCCATCCCAAAAGCTGTGTTGCTGTTTACTTACAATGCTAATCATTTATATATATTGATTTAATTATATATGTCTAATTAAGTATTTAAAGCACTTTGCTGTTTCGTCAAGTCTCAGCAGGAATGGCAAGTATTATGAAAAACAGTATTCCTTGACTCGCGGAAAGAAATATTAAGAGTTGTGGGTGACCCGCTCTGTCGCAGCTGAAGTTCCACCGACAATAATAATGGCTGCCTCCCACTTTACTCGCCTCGGGTGTCATACCCATCAGCGTGTCATAGAGATATGGTTTGATATCAAATTTATATTGACTATATATTTTATTTAGAAGATTAGTTTTATTTTTTTCACTCCTGAGACTGATAATTTTAATGTGACTTTGGCTAAATCGATTTTATGACGATATGCAAACGTCGTGGCAAATATACTCTCGTTTTCTGGAAAAAAATCTTCCTCGAAAACAGTCTCTCTTATGACTAACTAATGCATTTATTTATAACTAATTTAAAACAACCAACGGCATTTTATTTCTGCTTGTTGCCTTAACAATTTATGGGTGATGTGGGATTTTTTTCCCACACCCTTCCCCTCATATTCCCCCTTCCCTTTCATGGGGTATAGTATTAGAAGGGTCCCTGGAGATGCTTCGGCGCCTTTTCAGGACATCAGAAAAATCCAGGAGCAAGGTGCAGTTTTAGGCCTCACCCTGAACCCTTCTAAATGTGAAATAATATGTTCCAACCAGGGCATCGTAGAGAGAATAGAGGGTCTTCTGCCAAATATCCATAAAACTAAACCTGAAGACAGCACACTCCTAGGAGCTCCCCTGGGGTTGAAAGCCATCGATGAGGTCATTGAAAAGAAAATCGCCGACCTTAAGAGGATGGATGGGAGGATTGAGGATATTGATGCTCATGATGCACTCTACCTCATCACCAGATGTCTGTCCCTTCCCAGGTTAACCTACTTTCTGAGGTGTTCACCATCTTACAGTAGCCAAAAACTAAGTGAGTATGACCGGTTACTGAAATCAATGCTAGAAAAAGCCCTTAACCTCTCTCTCGATGACCTACAGTGGAAACAAGCCTCTCTTCCCGTAAGACTTGGGGGCCTCGGAGTTCGAACAGCAACGCAAATCGCTGTTCCAGCCTTCCTGTCCTCCTTATCAGCATCCGACAACCTTGTGAAGGAAATTCTACCTGCCCACTTACATCAGCTGGCAGGTGTACATGATCCCAATTATACACGCTGTGCCACAGAGTGGGCCTCTCGTGCAGGCCAATCACCTCAACCACCATCCCCAAAAGCCCACAAGCAATCCAGCTGGGATGGCCCCATTGTAGACCAAGTTGCTGCAGAGTGCCTGGGTGCTGCAACAACACAACACGACATTGCTCGCCTCACAGCAGTAGCAGCACCACATGCAGGGGATTTCCTGTTAGCAACCCCAATGTCGGCAACTGGCACGCGTCTCACACCACACGTGCTCCGAATTGCTGTGGCCCTCCGCTTTGCTGCCCCAATCCACACCAGATATAGGTGTATTTGCGGCGAGGTGGTGGCTGACAGGTACGGCCACCATGGCCTACTCTGCCAAAGCACAGGGGGATAGCACTCGAGGCACAGTGAAGTTAACGACATCATCAAGAGGAGCCTCACCACAGCTCGATGCCCAGCTGAAAGAGAGCCCCGTTACCTAACGCCCCGTAACTCTGATGCTCTTATTGGTCGCCCGGATGGTATCATAGTGAACCCCTGGAAGAATGGCAAGCAGTTGGTATGGGACTACACGTGCGTATCAACCCTGGCTAACACCTACATTAACCTCAGTGTTGCACAACGAGGTGGCGCTGCCACCCACAGGGAAGCAGCCAAATCCCGTAAGTATAGAGAACTGGATCACCACTACAATTTTGTCCCCATTGCTTCTGAGACACTCGGCGCCTGGGGTAAAAGTGCTACCAGTTTTTAGAAGGAACTGGGTTCTAGGCTCATTGAAACAACAAGGGACCCAAGAGCTGCAAGCTTTCTTTTCCAGCGCCTCAGTGTGGCAATACAGAGGGGAAATGCGCACTGCATCCAGGGTTCCTGCCCGCCATCTGAGGAGCTGGAGGAACTCGACAACCTATGATAACCATCTTTGTAACCCATATGTAACTCCTTTTTTGTAACAAAGTTCAAATAAAGTAAATATATATGTGTATATATATATATATTTATTTATATTTATATTTATATATATAGGGGTACCACCTTTGGTGCAATTGGAGCGACCAAAATTGTAGCCTTGGAGAAGGGAATACAGAGCATTCAGAGAAAAACTTGCCATTCAACTGTGAGTACATATGAGTGTTCACTTCTCCTACCAATCTTTTTTATGTTGTACACTTTATTATACAAGGATACATATTTACATATATGACTGGTTATAAAAAGTGAGCATAAAGAGAAAATAAAGAAAAGTTGGTTTCGTGGAGGCTGTAAATTTCCTCGAACTCATCCGACGCTGGGCAGGATCCGAGTATGCAGCGGGCATTCACTCTTTGGATCGCGACACTGAGGGGCTAGAAGAGAAAACTTGCTGCTCTAGGGGTCTCTTGTAGTGTCAATGAGCCTTTCGTATATTTTAGTACTTTAGTAAAAAGTACTTTCGTATATTAATTCATCTTCAGAAGGAATGTATATATGTATAAGGTATATATTTTTTCAATTTACTCATATTTTTTCTCTCAATCTCTGTCTGTTATAAATTTAAACTTATATTGTGTGTGTGTGCATTTGATCTCTTCAGTCCATTAAATTTTCGTAAACCGTTGCGTCTGGGAAATGTCAGCTGCAATTCACGTGTAGCCATTAACCATCCACTACCACAAAATGTGTACCACCGTCGCTCAGAGTGAGCCGCCATCCCCTGCACCCACTTATTACCTCTTTACAAGTTCTTGGCGTACTCAGTTTGTGAAAGAGTTTCCGGAACGGTGAAACTCTTTATTACTCACGGATACCTACCAAAGTTCACCCAATGAACAGAAAGGTTAAGAGAGCTGCCACAGTTCCTGAGCACTAAGGAAGATAAAGCAGGAATACTAAATAGTGCTCAAAAGTGAGAAGGCGAGGAACACTTGACTTACAATCTTTTTTTTGAATCATTAATGAATTTTATACAAAAGTTTATTCTCAAATTATTGGTTTTAATATATATGCGTTCCATTTCGAAGTAATAAATAACATCATAATTCACATGCCAACATGCAATCACTATGCCTTGTATTCAAGGGTGAACAATGACATCATTAACTACATCATTAGAATGGTGACATTTAGTGCAACTCGTCGTCTCACGTTTTCGTAACGGACAGAAAATGTCCAAACCTAACTTAATCTATCTTAACTTAAACTAATATAATCTACCAACCCACACATAGAAAACGTGAATGTTTGCAATTCATTTTAGTACATCATATTATGTCCGTTTGTCATTTTGACGTAAATATGTGATGTATTATTCAGAAGGACGAGTTGTTTGATGAACTCATAACGTGTACATCTTCTTTCAATAATATAAACGGAAAATCGAGGGTAATTAAATAAAAAAATATAAATTCATTATAGTTAATTCTAATCAAAATGCATTGATTTTTTTCACACTTGAGAACAATAGTGCACAGACGGGCTTCCCGTAAGGAGCTATTAACCAGTGATTATAATTTGATGTACTTGTGTGAATGCATTTATTCTTTTCTTCATATGTACGTATGTTTGTGTTTGTATGTATGTACAATTATGATTTATGTTGACTATTTGTTTCTGCAGGATCGAGCCATTAGCTCTTGGATCCCGCATTTCTTATCGTCAGTTGTCTAATGTATTAACGCCAAACATTTTTTTCTCTAACACACACACACACGTCTACAGGTTTCAGCGTATAGCAGGTGACTAACTCTCATGTTTTATGTAATCTTCTTTTTTATTGTCAACTCTCCCTTCCCTGACTCCTTATGTTACGGTATGTTGTCAAATACCAGGACACAATGATCATTTGATCCTAGTGTTATTTTATATTGCAAATTTGCAGTGTCTTCCTCATTCTGGGAAAAGATCAGGTCCAGTAGGTTAGGTGTATTTCGTCGCCTTTCTCGTGAGTTCTACTTTACATGCTATGTTTAGAAGTTTCTTTCTACAACTTCCATTAATTTCGTTCCCCACGTTTCTTCCCCACTATGGGGATTTATGGTTTCTCAATCAATCTATCCATGAATTTGTGTACTCACCTAGTTGTACTCACCTAGTTTGCTAGCGGGGGTTCAGCTCTGGCTCTTTGATCCCGCCTCTCAACCGTCAATCAACAGGTTTACAGGTTCCTGAGTCTACTGGGCTCTCTATCATATCTACACTTGAAACTGTGTATGGAGTCAGCATCCACCATATCACTTCCTAATGCATTCCATTTGTCAACCACTCTGACACTAAAAAAGTTCTTTCTAATATTTCTGTGGCTCATTTGGGCACTCAGTTTCCACCTGTGTCCCCTAGTGCGTGTGCCCCTTGTGTTAAATAATCTGTCTTTATCTACCCTGTCGATTCCCTTGAGAATCTTGAATGTGGTGATCATGTCCCCCCAACTCTTCTGTCTTCCAACGAAGTGAGGTTTAATTCCCGTAGTCTCTCCTCGTAGCTCATACCTCTCAGCTCGGGTACTAGTCTGGTGGCAAACCTTTGAACCTTTTCCAGTTTAGTCTTATGCTTGACTAGATATGAACTCCATGCTGGAGCCGCATTCTCCAGGATGGAGTATGCGGCTCCAGCATGGAGCCGCATACTCCATCCACATACTGACATATGTGGTATACAATGTTCTGAAAGATTCCTTACACAAGTTTCTAAATGCCGTTCTTTTGTTAGCCAACCTGGTAATATGTCGCTGATGTTATCCTCTTGAAATGAGCTTCAGGGGACAGGTCTGGCGTGATATCAACCCCCAGGTCTTTCTCTCTCTCTGACTCCTGAAGTATTTCGTCTCCCAAATGATACCTTGTATCTGGTCTCCTGCTTCCTACTCTTATCGTCATTACATTACATTTGCTAGGGTTAAACTCTAACGACCATTTGTTCGACCATTTCTGCAGCTTGTCCAGGTATTCTTGAAGCCTCAAGCTGTCCTCCTCTGTCTTAATCCTTCTCATAATTTTGGCGTCGTCAGCAAACATTGAAAGGAATGAGTCTATACCCTCTGGGAGATCATCCTACCAAAACAGAAGGATGGGCTGGTTTGTGTGTATGTGTGTGCGTACTAACCTAACCTCTGAGTGTCTCACTTCACTATCCTATGGACAGTGAGGTCTAGCTCTCTATACCTCGGCTACTAGCCTTAAACCTGTTGCGTTTCAACTTAACTACTCTGACTTTCAAATTCTTTGACATTCTTTGGCCCTTAAAACTGTAGATGGAGGTGGCTTCCACAACTTCGAGTCTTAGTGAGTTCAACTTGCTTATTACCTGTACAGGGTACAAGTATTTTCTTACATCCATTTGGCTCATTAGCGCTTCCAGCTTCCATGTGTGTCCTCTTGTTCTGCTTCCTTTTAGTATAAAGGGGATATCCTTATCCACCTCATTTATTATTCCCATTAGTATCTTGTTAGTTGTGATCATATCCCCATTTTTCCTTCTGTCCTCCAGAGTTGTGAGATTTACTTCGATTAACCAGTGTTCGTATCTCAGTCCTCTTAGCTCTGAGAGCATTCTTGCTGCAAACTTTGTACATTTTAAATTTTTGCCTATGTTTTACAAAATTTGGAGTCCATACCGGTGATGTGTAATACAGTATTGGTCGAACAAATAGTGTATAAATGGCTTTGAAGGAGTCCTGATTCAGGGTTCTCAACGATGCTCTTAAATTTGCCAGCGTCCCATATGCAGGCGATATTATCCAGTTCATGTGTGCCTCCGGTGTGAGCCTCGGTTTTATACCCATTTTTGGATCTTACTCTCTTTCTGATTCCTGTAGCTGCCTTTCCCGAATGGTGTAGATGCTTTCTGGTGTCCTCTCTCCCATTTCCATCCTCATTACCTTACACTTGATGGGACTGATTTCCAGTAACCATATGTTTGACCACGCCTGAAGTTGTCACTAACCTCCTGTGACTTTCTGCAGTCCTCATCTGTTAACACGTCCATCATCATTTTTGCATCATCTGCACACATTGACATGTCTGAGCTCACTCCCTCGGCTAGTTCGTTCACATAAATTAAGAACAACAATTGGTCACAAGAGAGAGCCTTGTGAGACCCCACTTGTTACATTCCTCCTGCTTGAAACCTCCTCTCTGTCTGTGACTTTGTTTTCTGTCCTTCAGATACGTACCTTTCGTACTATTGGTTGTCTACTGTACTGACTGGTGCAGTCATCAGGAGGCTGTACCCTTCATGTAAACTGTCCGTTGCATAAAGAAGAAGAAGAATGTATTGACTCTGAACCAATTTTCTCTAATATCTACTCTATATATTCTTTCTCACACTCACACACACTGTAGAGATAGAGTATGAGTAAAGTATCTTATGGGTCTGTACTATGGCCTAATCCGTACCTAATATATGTAAACAATCTAATAGAGGAAGAACGCTAATTATTACCAATGTTTGCCGACGATGCTAAATTATTGGGAATAATCTCAACTGAGCAGGACTGCAGTGCATAACAAAATGAAGAAAGCAATCTCCAGAGATGGTCTGGGAAATGGATAATAAACATTATCTCAGACAAATGGATGACTATGAGGGTAGGAATTGGAGCAAGAAGACCTCAAACACCATACAGAATGTGTAAAAAATAACCTCACACTTCAGAAAAAAAATGAAATAGGAGCGGATATAACTCAAGATCTGAGTTATGTCCTCAAACTCAGCGGTCTAAGTGTGAGGCCACTGAGACACACATCAGAATAACGACGCCAGCATTTACTATACTGGCTAATGTCCGTATGGACAATGGTTTCTTTCGAGTGCTGTGAGAACTATTATTGACTGTTCTGCCCAAGCATAAAATCCCCTAACTAAATAAACAAAAAACAAACTATTTAAATTTAAAATATGCAAAAAAAAACTCGTTCCTCAGGAAATGGAACTGAGGTATGAAGAAAGTATAAGAGAACTGGACCTCACAACACTGAAGAAAAGAAGGAATAGGGCTCACATAGAAACGAAGAACAAGATAATAAGGAGGGTCTGACAAAGTTAATATGAAAGCAATGTTGAAATTAAGGAACAGTAAAACAATAAGTTGTAATTGGAAATTGAAAACGTACATGAGTTACAGATATGCCTGAATTCACAAGAAAGCGAGAAGAGTTCAGATCATTTCTAAAACGAAATTTCGAACACAACTGAATAGATTTATGAAACTCTTGAGAAAAAACTGAAAATAAAGAGTGGTAATCTAACATTTCTCCACCTGCTGTGGAGATGGTGAAGAGATGTGCTCTTTTCCATCTGTTTCTCATTCTCCGGCTCTTTTTCCATCTGTTCCTCCTACCCCTCACCCATATTCTTCTGCTCCTCCTCAGTCCCTTATATACATTTCTCTTCAACCGTCTTTTATATCTCCTACTGCTCCACCTTCTTGTATTTCTCCGCCACATGATCATGCTGCTGCTTGTCAACCCTCCGGGTTATCGCTAAAAGGTCTAAAGTAATCACAACTCTGGAAGCACGAAGCAACTCCTTCCGTCACTCTTGAGAGTCTCTCTGGAGGCTGACCAAGGAAGAATTATACACCCAATAATATACGCGGGACGTTGTGTATCACAGGACACGAGAGCCGTCACACCAACCTACAATTTCCAGCCAGGGACAAATGTCGCACTCCTCACCTGTCTCTGGTCTGTGTTGTTACAGCGATAATTTAGGCATCCGATTGCTGATATAAATGTACCTATAAAAACATTTACCATTATATATATATTACTTAAGTCTTTCTCTGTGTGTGTGTATCTATCTATCAATGCTATGTATCTCTCTCTCTCTCTCTCTCTCTCTCTCTCTCTCTCTCTCTCTCTCTCTCTCTCTCTCTCTCTCTCTCTCTCTCTCTCTCTCTCTCTCTCTCTCTCTCTCTCTCTCTCTCTCTCTCACTCTCTCTCTCTCTCTCTCTCTCTCTCTCTCTCTCTCTCTCTCTCTCTCTCTCTCTCTCTATATATATATATATATATATATATATATATATATATATATATATATATATATATATATATATATGTCGTACCTAGTAGCCAGAACTCACTTCTCAGCCTACTATGCAAGGCCCGATTTGCCTAATAAGCCAAGTTTTAATGAATTAATATATTTTCTCTAATATTTTTCTTATGAAATGATAAAGCTACCCATTTCATTATGTATGAGGTCAATTTTTTTTATTGGAGTTAAAATTAACGTAGATATATGACAGAACCTAACCAACCCTACCTAACCTAACCTAACCTATCTTTAAAGGTTAGGTTAGGTTAGGTACCCGAAAACGTTAGGTTAGGTTAGGTTATAGGTTAGGTAGTCGAAAAAACATTAATTCATGAAAACTAGGCTTATTAGGCAAATCGGGCCTTGCATAGTAGGCTGAGAAGTGAGTTCTGGCTACTAGGTACGACATATATATATGTATATATATATATATATATATATATATATATATATATATATATATATATATATATATATATATATATATATATATATATATATATATACACGACAGTGTCAGAGCACGGAGGAAGAATTGAAACAGGAATTTCCCTAAGTACTTTCATATTTAATAATACATCTTCTGAAGGATGAGTTACAAGTAAAAAGATTTGGACATATATAAGCAGAAGAGAGCTAAAGTGACGTGAGGTACAATGATACAGTTACCTTTGTTCTTATGTTCTTATGGCCCATACATGGATAATAATAGCATATGACCGAGAATATTAACAATGAATTAGTGAGATGAATGTGTATCAATGATCCTACTCAAATCACCCTTTAACTGATCTATCAAAAATAGATATAAACCACTGCTAATGTTCAAATTACATGATTTTAAAATCTGTATTAAAGCAGATTCAATTATGTTCCTATTGAAAGTACTTTTACAAATCCTTATTGAAGAAGCCATCTCCCAATCAATTTGGTGAGAATTTTCCGACAAATGAACAAAACAGCATCACTGAATTGACCATGTCTTACAGAGTATTTATGTTGCGAAATTCTACATTTCAAATCTTTAGATGTTTGCCCAACATAGAACCTATTACTATCTTTACAAGGTATTTTATATATGACACAATTATCACTACAAGCGCTGTTTCTAACTAATAGTTTACCAACCAGTATTTTCGTAGTTAAACAATACATGTATATCAAAACGTTTGAAGGCCTTGACCATATTTTCAAATCCAGAAAAATATGATAAACATAACACATTCTTTGGGCGAATTTTCTCACTGCAAATATTATTATAATATGTACGTCGGGCTTTCCTACGGAAGCACGACGTACATATTTAAATAATATTTCTTCCATGACAACATTTTTTATCATTGTACCTCACTACACTTCACTTCTCTCCTGCCTATACATGTTCAAATCTTTTTACTTGCAACTCACCCTTTTGAAGATGTATTATTAAACACGACAGTACTTAGGGAAATTCCTGTTTCAATTCTTCCTCCGTGGTCTAACACTCACATTTTTGATCACGTGTTAATTTTCCTGATTTACACACCCACATACACAGCCACAGCAAAACGCTGGTACTGAAAACAAAAGGCTGGCATTCCGAAAGGGAAACTATGAGGAGATAAGAAAATTCTTAACAGATATATAATGGGAAACAGGTCAGGTGAAAGATGGCCCAAGACATGATGAACTTCATCACGCAGAAGTGCAAGGAAGAAGAAAACAAGTTTGTCCCAGTCCAAAAGGAAAACAATGAAATGTAGATGAGATACCCATTGTTTAATCAGAGATGAAGGCTAGTAAGCATCAAAGTAAATGGGCGTGGAGAAAACATAGAAATAACAGGACACTTGAAAGCAGAGAAAGATCCTAGAATGCCGGGAATAAATATGTCAGGATGAGAAGAGAGGCAAAAAGACAATACGAAATTGACATTGCAAGCAAGGCAAAGACTCAACCTAAATTGCTGAACAGCCACATCAGGAGAAAAACAACGGTAAAGGAACAGGTTATGAAAATAAGGATATGGGCAGAAGGATTCACTACAAACGACAAGGAAGTGTGTGAGGAACTGAATAAGAAATTCCAGGAGATCTTCACCTTAGAGCAAGGAGAGATTCCAGAGATAAGAGAGGGAATAGTTAACCAGGAACCACTGGAAGAGTTTGAGATTACCAGTGGGGAAGTAAGGAAGTGTTTACTAGAGTTGGATATGACAAAGGCTATTGGCCCAGATGGAATCTCCCCTTGAATACTTAAGAGAGGAGCAGAAGCACAGGGCCTGCCACTCTCCATAGTGTTTAACAAATCACTGGCAACAGGGGAACTGCCAGAAAATTGGAAAGTAGCTAATCTAGTTCCGATATACAAGAAAGGGGATAGACAGGAGGCACTGAACTACAGGCCAGTGTCCCTAACCTGCATACCATGCAAGCTGATGGAGAAGATTGTGCGAAGAAAGCTATTGGAACGTCTGGAGCGAAAGAACTTTGTAACACAGCATCAACTTGGGTTCAGGGATGGCAAGTCCTGCCTCACAGGGCAAATTGAATTCTACGACCAGGCAACAAAAATCAGGTAAGAAAGATAGGGGTGGGCAGACTGCATATTTTTGGATTGATAAAAAGCCTTTGATACAATACCACACAAGAGGATAGTGAAAAAGCTGGAGATACAGGCTGGAGTGAAAAGGAAGGTACTCCGTTGGATAAGGGAGTACCTAAGCAACAGAAGACAACGAGTCAAAGTGAGGGGTGAGGTCAAATTGGCGTGACGTCACAAGTGGAGTCCCGCAGGGGTCAGTTCTTGGACCTATACTGCTTCTGATATATGTAAATGATCTCCCAGAGGGTATAGACTCGTTTCTCTCAATGTTTGCTGATGATGCAAAAAGTATGAGGAGGATTGAAACAGAAGATGATAGTAGGAGGCTACAGGACGACGTAGACAGACTGAATGAATGGTTCAACAAATGGCTGCTTAAGGTTAACCCGAGTAAGTGCAAAGTAATGAAACAAGGCGGTGGAAGCAGGAGGCCAGACACAAGATACAGAATAGGAGATGAAGTACTTAATGAAACGGACAGAGAGAAAGATCTAGGAATTGATATCACACCAAACCTGTCTCCTGAAGCCCACAAAAAAGAATTACGTCTGCGGCATATGCGACGCTGGCTAACATCAGAACAGCCATCAGGAACCTGTGTGAGGCATCTTGTATACCACATATGTAAGACCAATCATGGAGTATGCAGCCCCAGCATAGAGCCCGTACCTTGTCAAGCACAAGACGAAGCTGGAGAAAGTTCAGTGGTATGCCACTAGACTAGTCCCAGAACTAAGAGGCACGAATTACGAGGAAAGGCTGCGGGAAATGCACCTTACGACACTGGAAGACAGAAGAGTGAGGAGAGACATGATCACTACCTATCAAATCCTCAGGGGAATTGACAGGGTGGACAAGGAACCACTATTCAACACTGGTGGTATGCAAACAAGTGGACACAGGTGGAAACTGAGTACCCAAATGAGCCACAGGAATGTTAGAAAGAACTTTTTAAGTGTCAGAGTAGTTAACAGGTGGAATGCATTAAGCAGCGATGTGGTGGAGGCTGACTCCATAAACAATTTTAAATGTAGATATGATAGAGCCCTGTCCATCATCCATCTATCTATGCATCCTTCTATCCATCATTCTATGTCAATCTAGCTCTCTTTCTGTATATCCATCTATTTTTATATCTTTCTAGTCATCTAGCTATGCATCTGTCCATCAATCTATTCATCTATTTATTCATCCATGCATCAATCTTTACATCTATCCATCCATCTATTCACCCATCTATCCATCCATTTAATCATCTTTCTGTCCATCTATTAATATATCCATTCATCTATCTTTGTATTGTGATGGGAAAAACTGATGGTATCGCAGTCTCTCTAGGGCAGATGGAATGTCTGTCACATAAATAAAAAAAATGGTATAAATTAAAGTTAGACTGCTATTTTAACTCCACACTGAGGTAACTATATGATAAAGCATAGAGAGAACAAAATTTAAAATACTTTACTTATGAAAATTTACTTTAAACAATTTACAAAACTAAAGGTAAGGTAATTATCAAAAGAAGGCACCAAACCGGGAAGGCTATGTAGCACCATCAAAGTGCGAAATAATCAGAGGGCGCTAAATGTCACCAAGAATGCCAATACGAGAACAAAAACGCATTAGGCGAACGATATCAAAAGTATCCGATTCACCTAGAATTCTTATGAGGGACAAGTGACCGCGAGGGACGTTCGGAAAGCAAGACACACGCTCGTCCTGGAAGTCAGGACATTCAACAAGGATATGCACAACTGTAAGAGGGACAACGCAATTTGGACAATAAGGAGCAGGACGGCGCTCCATTAAGTGACCGTGGGTTGAGCGAGTATGGCCACCCTGCAGCCGTGCCAAAGCGGTTTCGCACCGCCGGTTACAGTGGTAGGAGGAAGGCCACGGGGACACACTACGTTTGAGAGTACGCAGCTTGTTACTAACTACAGAAGACCAACAACCCTGCCAACGGGCAAGGATGGAGGAATGAATAACAGGATAAAAGTCGGAATAAGGAATACCTTTACGGGAGATGGGACAAGAACGGATAGCTTCCTTAGCGGCAGCATCCGAACGCTCATTGAAAGAAACACCAATATGGCTAGGAACCCAGCGAAACTCTACTGATTTAAATTTACTAGAAATAAGAAACAGTCAATGTTGAATCTCGATGACCACCGGATGGACAGGATTAAAGAACCCTAGAGCCATGAGGGCACTACGAGAGTCAACTACAACTACAAAGGAGGAATGATAATGAGAAAGCAAGAGACGGAGAGCATAGAGAATAGCATAAAGTTCTGCCATAAAGACGCTAGCCTCCGAAGGGAGGCGACACATATAAGTACGGTCAGGAAAAACAACAGAGTAGCCCACACCGTCCGCAGACTTAGACCCATCGGTGAAGATGGAAATAGAGTGGGAGTGCGAAGAAACGTTCTCAAGGAAGAGGCTTTTCAGAATCGTAGGAGGGGTAAAGGCTTTAGTAATACAGGTCAAGGACGTACAAAACTTGGGAAGGGGGACTCTCCACGGAGGCAAGGAAGGAACAATATGAGGAGAAACATTAGAAATATGAACAGAAAGAGAATCCTGTAACCGGACAGAAAGAGGGAGACGATGAAGAGGAACAGGGGCTACAGGAGGAGGAAAAGTGAAAGCACGACAGAGGCGAGAGGAAGGATGTCGTAAGGACTGCGCAAGATAGCGAAAACAGTAGCGATCACGGCGGTCCTGAAGAGAGAGAAACCCAGTGTCAACATACAAGCTGTGGACGGGAGTCGAACGAAAGGCACCAGAGCTGAGACGCAACCCAGTATGGTGCAAAACATCAAGACAGCAAAGAGTAGAAGGAGAAGCAGAAGAGTATGCACGGCAACCATAATCGAGTTTAGACAGGACAAGAGAGAGTGCAAATAGAGGAGCGTGCGCCTATCCGCTCCCCAAGAAGTATGGGACAAAACCTTAAGTAGGTTAAGGGCCTTAGAGCATTCAACTCGGAGGTAAAAGATATGGGCTGACCATGACAAACGAGTGTCAAAGACTAACCCCAAAAGCTTAGCGGAATCCCTGTACTCAATGGGATGACCATAAAGCGACAAAGAGGGACGAAGAACGACATGCTTCCGAGAAAAAGTCATAGCACAAGTATTAGATGCAGAGAACTTGAAGCCATGATCGGTAGCCCAAGACGACACGGCATCAATCGTAAGTTGAAGCCGCCGTTGAAGGAGAGGCAAATCATCACCCCGAGAGCAAAGGGTAAGATCATCAACATAAAGAGTGGAGAAAACGCCAGGAGGAAGAGAGGAAAGAAGATTGTTGAGGGCAAATAGAAAAAGAGTAGTGCTCAGAACACTACCCTGGGGTACACCCTGATACTGCCGAAAAGGGGCAGAGAAAGGGGTACAAAGCTGCACACGAAAGGAACGACGAGAGAGGAAGCTCTGAAGGAAGAGAGGGAGATTCCCACAGAGGCCAAAAGAATGAAGTTGAGACAGAATATGATACCGCCAGGTAGTGTCATAAGCCTTTTCCAGGTCAAAAAGGACGGCAGCAACGGAGGTCTTCGCAGCAAAAGGAGTACGAATATAAACCTCCAAGTTCACCAGGACATCCGTTTTGCTGTGGCACTTGCGATAACCAAATTGAGAAGGGGAGAGGTGGTGATAGTGTTCTAAGAACCACATCAAACGAACGTTAACCCATACGTTCAAAGAGCTTACAGACATAACTCGTGAGGGCAATAGGGCGGAAGTCCTTGGGGGATGACCCGAGAGACCCTGGATTCCGAACATTACAAAACAAAAATAATACCAGATTTGGCTCTATTCAATGGATGCAAAACAAACAATATGAACAATCAAATTTACGTTATGATAATGTGCAAATATTCTATTTTTTAAATATATATAAAAGATCCCAAGTACAAAACAGAAAAAGGCACAATAACAATACATGAAGACATTCAGGGGAAACATACAGGGAACACATAACAAGGGAATACACCATGAACACATGAAAAAAACAGACCAAACATACATAAACCCCGAAAGTAAAGGAATCATGGTACAAAACAGGAAACCCCGAAACGGACACTGGATACATAACAAAAGAACACAAAAAAATAATACAAGAAATAAATAACAAATAACATAAAATACAGCTACACCCATAACAATGAAGAGCAAAAATAAAAAAAAAAACTAACAACCACAACCAGCCCAACCACCCAAACACAGGCACATATTAGTACATAAAACATAAGGCCTCGCAAACCCCAAGCACAGAGGCAAAAACACAATAAGAAACATGAAAAAACACAGTAACAAAAACAGCACCTGACAGGCACACGCAGGAGCCAGGAATAAACACCTACGCAGACACAAACGCAGGCACAAATACAGCCAGTCACACACCCAGGCAGAAAGACAGAAGCACAGAAACACCATCAACCCCAAGGACTACACATATTTATCAGGGTACTCCTGCACCGGAAAGCGCAGGCAATAAGCCTCCCAAACCGCCATTTGAACATCAGATCCCGGACGCCCAGGAGATGCACACGGCCGAATCATGAAATCCGGCACCCCACTAAAAAAATTCTTCACCCGCGGAACCCAAATGGTAGCAGGGTCACACAGGACAGGACGCACCTGGACATCATAACTGACCAACAAAGAATTAGACTCGTCTAACACTACCTCGGCGGGCGAGAAAAGTGGGAGGGGCTCCTCCCCAGGGGGCCGAGCATCGGGAAGCGCACCGGAAAACGCACGAGGCGGCTTACAGGGCTGCGCACAGGGGGGATCCGCAGACGCACCAGGGCCCCCTCTCCCAGGAACAGGAGCAGAGGCCCCCCGACGCCCATCCTTCTTCAATATCACAACGAGGTCTCAGGCACCAGGGGCAGCCTCCCACGGAGGGAAGGCGACTCAACCCGGTCCGTCCGGGAACGCTTCGGAACAGGTCTGAGGTCATCAGAACTATCGCCCCCCCACAGGAGGCACCCGAGAAGAGCCAGCAGCAGGCCGCCCGACATCCGGGAGCGCATGACTGCGCAGAAGGGCATCCTCAACATGGGGGATAAGGCCTCTATTCACTGGGGAGACCGGAGTCGGAGAGACAACAGGCGGAACTGATGACAAGGAAGGGGCCCACATAGGGGAGGGATCCCTCGATCATAGCAGGATGGGCTAAGGAGCAGGGGCGAGCACAGGTGAAGAATCCTTCGGAGGCGAAGGGGTAGGCTGCAAGGGCGGTGCCGCACACACCACCACCCCCTCACGTACAGAGCGAGGATCCACAGGCGAAGCACTACGTGAGCGCAAGGGAGGAAAATCAGCCGCATGAAATACAGAAGGCTCCATCGTGCGAGGCATGCTACACCCGGCCGCAACGTGGCCCTCTGTACCACACCTAAAACAGGTGCGTGACTGGCCCTGATAGAATATTCTCATGGATAGCCCGCAGATGGAAACCCGGGAAGGGATGTCGATGGTGAGTCGCATGCCAAGCGTTCGCACTCCAAGACGGAGTCCTTGCAGCCTCCCAGAACGTAAAAAGTTGAATCGATGCGTCACCACCGCACCAAACCTGGCAAACTCGGAACGCAGTTCCTGCTCTGGGAAATCCACCGGCACACCGTGCACACTCACATAAGTCAGCGGGCCCCATGGATCCGTCACCCACACAGTCACAGCAGAATCTGGTAGCGTAAACGTCTCATCATTGTAGCGGCGCACAAAATCCAGGTAGCCGGCTGACGTGGCAAATTTCACTACCATGCGCATAGACGTAATTTTCTCCAGACCTAGAAGATCGGCGACCTTCACATTCAAAACGTCCAGTAACGCGACTGCTACGAGAGGCCAGTCCACAGGAGCTGAGAAAGCAAGCCCCACAGTATCTACACGGCGAAGCGGCCTACTCCCAGCCGCCACAATGCCACCAGCTGACACGCCGGTCAGCGGGCGGACCACGCCACCAACACCAAACCACCCCCACGCAGCGCCAAACAACCACTGGCAATGCGAGTGGCGACGACTGCCCCCTCCAGTGGCGAGGCCTGGACTCACGTGCAAATAAAATGGTGCGGGAATACTGTGAGCTAGTCTGTATAAATCTGCTACCACACAGATGTATGCCAACAGATCTACACAGGGTAAGGCTAAGGCTGTGTAGTCTCTATATATAGGCGAAACGATCGTCCAGGTAGCGCTGGTGACGTAGATAACTGCAATGCGGCTCACTTGAATTACGAGTCGACTGCTAGCAGCTGTGGAGTGAGGACGTTTCTCGACCCTCCGTGGCTGTTGGAGTTGTTTGCTGTTTTGGTCGCCAGGTGGTGTGGGCATCCCTGCCCTACCAGTTTTGTTGCCTGCCTGGCTGCGTTGACGTGGCAGTTCTGACATGGGGGCCATCTTCCTCCTGTTCAGCGTGTGAGCTCCGTGGGCCTGGAGTTCACTTGTAAGGCTGGTTATCCGACCATCGAGATGGTGATGTATGACATGCTTCGTGTCCCGGTGGAAGCTGTTTACGGTGTGGAGCTAGTTACGGCCCATCGGGTTGTTATTAAGTTCGTGGGGGAGGACGAGTACCGGGACTTCCTCCGTCGGTACGGGGGGCGTACGTTGCCGTTGCCAGACGATGGCGATTTCGATTTTTCGATTTCGACATTTCGCCACAGATTTCTCTGTGGCGATTTCGGACCGCAGTTGTGCCCTGACTTATGTCAGTATCCATGGTGCGCCCCTGGAATTCCCTGATGACCTCCTCCGGCGTTACTTCGGGGGTTTTGGTACTGTTGTCAGCGTGTGGGTGAACACGCTCTCCTCGGGGCGGTATGCTGGGAGGCGTACAAATATTCGCACGTTGCGGATGCGCCTGCGGTCGGATATACCTTCTTCTGTCCGGCTTATAGGGTACTACGTCCGGGTGTATTATGCCCAGCAGCCTCGTACCTGTTTCCGGTGTGGCCTGTTGGGGCATGAGGCTGCTGGGTGCTCTGCGGCCCCTGCTGCTCCTGTCAACTTGTTCCGCGACGAGGATTTCCCGCCGCTCCCTCTGGAGGCAGTCTCCGGTGATGTTGATGAGGTGGTGTGCGTCCCGTCTGCTGCTGCAGCTTCCCTGGCGGCGCCTGCCGTTCCTCCGGTTGTTGCCGTCCCTCCTCCGGTTCTTGAGGTACCGTCGGTTGGTCTGCCTGATCCTGTTGCTGTTCCAGCTGCTCCCGTGGGCTTTCCTGGAGCCCCCTGTGTGACGTCGCTGTCTTCTCCCTTGTCTTCTGATGCTGCGCCTGGCCCTGTGTCCGTGACTCGGGTCCCGGATGTGCTGGGTGCTGGGGTGGCTGCAGAGCCTCCTGCTGTGTGTGGCCCAGTTCACCCTGTGATAGAGGCTGCTGCCGTCCTGGCGTCGGTTCCTTCGGCTCGTGGTACTCGTGTTTCTGGGTTACTTACCGGCTCGGACGATATCCGGCCGGTGCCCAAACGTTCCCGGCGTGCGTCTTCTTCCTGTACCGATGTTGGTGACTTCAGTGACTGTGGGGCTTCGGGTGTTGACAGTGTGGATACGGATGCGTCGATGTCTCCGCGGTTCGTGGTGGCGGAGGTCCATGTGCCTGCCGGTGCTGGTGCCTGTGTCTCGGACGTGCCTTCGGTTCTTTCTCCGCCGGGGGACTCTCCACAGTGGGGGGTAGTGGCTTCCGCTGCCAGGGATGGTGTGGACTCTGGTACTGGGCGTGGCCTGGTGGTGATGTTACGGAAGGATGCGCGCCGTCCGGGTTCCCTGCTGTCGTCTGGTGGTGTGCCCGGGGCCGCGGGTACTCCTGTGGTGCGGGTGCGCGTTGGGGCCCTAGGGGACGTGTTGCCGGCGTCTGTGATGCCACCGGGTCACTGGTTGAAGATTGCCGAGTTTCTGCTGTCTGATGGACCGGAGTGCTTTCGTGGGGGGCAAGTTCCCTTCCTGTGGGGGCGAGTGGCGACTTCTCGCCTCATGATTACTACCATCTGGGTCCCCAGTTTGCAGGTGTTTGTTGCCCCGGTTCCGGATGTTATGGCGTCCCCAGTGGATGGATGAGACCCTTGGCAGGCCGAATCTCTTTTCTAGAAAGATTACCATGACAGCTCTCCCCCGAAGCCAGCTCCTATTGCCTATTCGACTGCAGCGGAGTGTAGAGTAGTAGGGGTGGAATGTTCCACCTCGTGGACTTGAGAAAACGTGTCGGCGACGACGTTGTCCGAGCCTTTGATACCTGATACAGCATACCTGATGGTAGAACATGGAATAGAACATATAGGAACGTTTTCTGAGCATGTCTGGGACAGAGGCTCGTCATAGTTGTTGATGGAAGGTCTGAACGGCTCAGAAGACACTGGTACCTGCATAAGTGGTGTGTTGAATAGAGGAGCGTTCGGCTTACCTCTCATCTGAGACTTTTGGCAATTGTTCACAAAGTGTTTGATATCTCGAATCATACCTGGCCAGTAGTAGTCCTGTTTCAAGGTCTTGTAGGTTTTGTAGAAACCGTAGTGTGAGTGAGATCCATGGACTAGACGCAAGATCTCTGGCCAATAAAGATCAATAAGGATGTTAAGGAGGGATCCTCTCTCTCTCTGCAACTTACGGAACTCCAGCAATGTGAGATTCGGTTGGAGGCTCTGAGAATCTTGAGGGCCAGCTGGAGCAGCTGTAACAGCTGGTTGCGGATGAGCGGCTTGTGCTCATGTCGTCACCAGGACAGGATGAGATAAGTCATCAGAATCATCACCTGCTTGGACCTCTTCTTTAACAAACTGCAGTATAGGATTTTCGACTGCTGAGCCACATACCTGGGGGTTTTCTGTGATGATTAGATCCGTAGGTTGTTGACCTTCTGCCAAGTCGTTGCCCAGGAGAAGTTGAACTCCTGACATGGGAAAAGGCTTTTCCCGGATGGCGACTTGAACTTCACCTTGTATAAACGGACAATCCAGGCGGACTCTGGCAAGTGGATAAGGGGTAGTGGCAGTGAGGTCGGTGATGAGGACAATTTCTCCGGTGTAGATGACATTGGGTACATCTGACTTCAGAAGAATAGATTGAAGAGAAGCTGTATCCCTCAAGTTCTTCACTTTGAACCTTTCCTCCGAATCTCCACGGCTGGCAGAGACGGTTCCAGGATACAGGTGTATGTTAAAGAGAGAAAGATCAGTGGATGAAACAAAAATATTCATCACAGGCTTAGGACTCTTATGAATTCAAGGAGGAGGTGATTTGGGCTTAGTCTCACTGCTGACCCTTACTGTGAGGACTGGTACATTTTTCTATGGTATGCCCAAAGACTTTACAATAACGGCTGTACAACGAGGAGTTCACATAATTGGTACTTACTTTTTAAGGACTAGACCAGGATGTCTTACTAGAAGGTGCGTTAGCTGGTACTCTGTGAATGAGACTGTAGGAGTCAGCCAACTGGGCACATCTAGTATGGTCGGTTTCTTCCTTGTCGGTTAGATAGAGACGTATGGGATTAGGTACACTCCTAAGGAATTCTTCCACCAGGATGAGATTGACGAGATCTGTAAGGGTGGAGATTTGTGTGGCTTCCAGCCATTTCATGAAATATATCTTTTTGTTATTTGCAAACTCTAGGTAAGTGGTAGCACTTGCTTTAAGGTAATCCCTAAACTTACGTTTGTTGGTCTCGATGGAGAGGAGGTATGCGTCAAGTACTGCCTGTTTCAATACCTAGTTGTCGGTTTCGACCTGAGAGTCAGGGCAGTTCTACCTGTTAAATGAGACCTGAGAAGCACAGACCATTGATCCTGAGGCCAGCTAAGTTGGGTAGGCAGAGCCTCAAATGAAGTGAAAAATACATCTACTTCTGCCTCAACAAAAGATGGCATTAACTTAATTACATGAGAAAGGTTAAAACATACCGGAAGGTTAGCTTCTGCTTGCTGGCGCCGAGTGTGGTGTCTAGTTTCCAAGTCAAGCTCTTTTTGATGGTGGTCTAGACCCATGGCGGCTTGGTTCTTATTGTGTTCACGTTGTATCTTTAGTTCACGTTCTCTTAACTCGAGTTGTTCCTGTTAACGCTCACGTTGTAGGGCAGCTTATTCTCTCTCATGCTCACGTTGTAATTCAACTTGCTCCCTCTGAAGAGCACCTTCACGTTCTTTAATTTGAAGTTCTTCCTTCTGACGTTCGCGCTCAAAAGTGGCACGCTCTATCTTAAATTTCATGGCTGTCAAGGTCACCGGTCTGCATTTAAGTATTGTTCATGAGACTCAGATGAAATAATATAATTTTCTAATAGATAATCCAAAATGTGGTGTGCAGAGATTGAGATTGTGCAAATCAGTTTTAGTGGCTCCATGTGGGGCCGTAAGGTTGTACTCATTTACTAGAGTCAGCATCTCCGCCTTGGTGGCACGAACTAGTGTGCCCACTTCATCGTCAGGTGTACACCGGAAAGCTGGCAAGCGAAACATGGTGAAAGGAATGATTGCAAATATATGCAAAGAGAATACCTTAGTTGATGTACCAAAATATAAAATGTCAGAATGACAGGATGACGTGGCAACTGTAAACTATCCTCTTTAAACTTCATAGTAAATGTTACAACAATTAACTTTGTAACGGAATTGGAATTGATTACTGAGATCAGAAATGAAACTAAGTGTTTTAGGGACATAGGAACTCTTGTACCTGGTACTCTATATGACGAGGATAAGGGCAAGAGGGATCCTACTTGAATTGTGAAAAAATAATTGTCTTGAAGGCAGTCCAAAAAATGTAGGGATTTCTTACCTAGTCTCTAAATAACACGCACAAAGGTAAGAGGTTTCCTACTAAAACTAGATAGTACTTACATAATTAACAATCTTTGTGCTCTGGAAAAGAATGTTAGCGCCTGTCGGAAAATCCGACACCATTTAATATATCATACAGACAGATAATAGCTGTGTTGTATAAACAAGTTAACCCATAGAAAACGTAACTTGTAGTGGAATTACCGTCTATAGAAAACGGGATATCATCACCACATACTATTATAAATTCACCAGCTATTCTGCTGGGAATTATTCTTAAATACATTAGTCTTTGGACTTTACCATCATAAAACATTTCATATAAATTAACTTAATTATCAATATTAAAGTAGAGTAAATGTGACCCTTCTATCACTTTCTGTCATCTGGACAATGTAGGCCAGGCGTCAGGGTGAGGGAGTGGTCAGAGTTTTGTTGTTGTCACCTCCGAGACGCGTGGAGCAAATTCGGCTCCTATCATATCTGGACAATGTCGGCCAGTAGTGTCAGTAGTATGAAGTGTCAGCCATAGCCATTATTGTTGTTGTCACCTCCGAGACGCGTGGAGCAAATTCGGCTCTTATCATATCTGGACAATGTCGGCCAGTAGCGTCAGTGAGGAGGGAGTGGCAGCCATTGTTGAGACTTAGACCAGAGAGGCTCACGGGAGCAAATACGGCTCCTGTTAATTTTACTTGGACGAAGTGTTATGGAAACCAAAGGTGTACCATTATCAACACGCTGTCAACAAATCAAGTTAAGTGTTCTTCCGAAACCCATGTATCTTTCATTTATGGCCATTAATGTCAGTCTATATATGGTGACCCGGTTAGAGCACGATATAGCCTCATACTAAAGGTAATTAAGCCAGGTCTTCATTGTTCCATGTACAGTGTTTCTCTGATATACCTGTCATATATAGGATTCTGGCTTTACAGTTAGCGCCCTTTTGACAGGTCAAGACGAGGAAGCATGCTTTGTGCATCAGTTACCAGGGTGATGGAAGCTACCTCAAAGAGGGAAAATGTGGTGTCTACACCCTAGTTATACCTGGTGGACTAAGGCCTGCTGTACTATAAGATAAGGAACCTTTTCAATGTATGTAGTTTAATACTGTAGTTTGATTGGCTGCATATATATTCAATTAATATAAACCCCCCCCTAATGTGTAGAGGATCGATTTGTGAGATTATGACATTATTGCAGAAATACAGTCCACTTATCATTATACAAATTGCTATCGAAGTATATAAATTAATGTAAATATAAATTCTATATATATTCATATAAATTAAATAAATATAAATCTCACAGGTTGGTTCCCACAGCGCCCTACCTGTGTAAGTACCATAGTCTCTGACCGACGCGTAGTGGTGCAAAGTGTCAATTAATGACGAGAACTGCTTGTATGGGTCCCAACCGTACAGCGTAGTCCGTGCGAGAGGAACTTTGGCCCTCTATATCCTCCTAGGTTCGGGTTGCAAAGACGTGGGCGTTTTTTAACCCAGAGACAGACCAAAGTACCAGGGTACCAAAGGGGTGATCTGCCTGAATGAGAAATTCTCCTAAAGGGACGAGAATAAGGTGGAAATCACAGGATATAGCAAAGATTATTGAACAACCAATTATGAGTATGACTGTGGCCACCAGACACCACGTAATCCAAAGTCATCGAACTTTGAATTTTTTTTTATTTTTTTTAGTTGATGTACCAAAATATGAAATGTCAGAATGACAGGATGATTACTCAGATGACAGGATTGAATGACAGGATTGATTACTCGGCCTATCGTCTGACACTGTTGAGTGCTCGCTGCGCTCCTCACTCTAAGCTGTATTTCAGCCCTCAAACTACCCGCAGATGATGTAGACTACCACCCACAGGCAGCTAAGTACATGGAGTCCAAGCATGTCATAACACATCCAAAGTAACCAACCCAAATCAACTCATTCCATCTCAAACAAAATTCAAAACAATCCTCTCCGGCTGTGAGTACCAGTGCCTGCTGCCCGCCTCTGCCTGCCTCCGCGCTGCCTGACGCAAATTTCAGCCACAACATGTACCTGCGTCCATTCTCAACCAATCATGTCTCCCAAAAACAAAACTGCGCAGGGAAATAAGAGCAACAAAGCCCCTAACAAGGCATCCATCCCGATCAACACTAACAGCCATCGTGTTTCTCCCTCTGGAAGCTCTGTGGTCCGCGGTGCTGCTCTCTCCTCTAACCCATTACTGTGCCAGAGAGCTGTGTTCTCTCAATCCTCTCCTAATTCCACGCTTACATCCCACTTTACGAAATTCAAGCGTGCTTCTGGTCCCTCGCTGGATATCCCTAACTGGGCCGAGAATCAGTGGTTCAAAAAGTAGTGCCTAGTCCTTGAGACTCAAATTACGATCATCCAGAGTCTTCAAACTGAGAATCAAGCGAACCACGCGAACCTTCATCAACAACAAAAAGAAATAACGCTTCTCCGCGAGGATATTGGAAATTATAAGTCTAGCCAAGATCTACTTTAGCATGACTTTAATGATCTCCGTGAGGGAAACATACGTCTGATAACGGATGAAGCCATAAAAAAACAAGAGGAAGCTCTCAACAAAATGACTGTATGTATCAGTACATTATCCGCCAAACATTCCATCTCCCAGGATGAACAAGATCAGCAAAAGCTGCTCGACTCTGTTGTTGTGTCGTCCCAAGATATTCCTGTGGAACGTGAAGGTGAAAAGTGTATTGATATAGTTCATGCTCTCATAAAAGACGAATTAAGATTCAGTCTAAATAAAACAGACATTATTGCTGCCTACAGAGTAGGCAAAAAGAATTCATCAGGACAAAACCAGAGAAAAATTCGCCTGAAGCTAGCTACCCAGTCCATAAAATCTCATCATGTCCGGACAGTTGTATCCCAACGAAAGGGGATCTTGATCGACGAGTGCTTGACTAGAAAAAGACAGCAACTCTCCCACCGCATGCGTCAAATCCGTAATCAAAACCCAGATGCGATCCATCAGTGCTTCGTTAGAGATGGCATGATTAAAGTGAGAAAGACTTCTGAAGGTAAAATGTTTACAATTGCTAATGAGGATAACCTCAACACTTTCCTCTCCCAATGTGGTTTGTATTACCTTATTATCTCTCTCATTGAGTCAGCATAATTAACCCCCTTGTCATCTTGTGCGGGCTAGGTAACCAAAGTCTCTTTGTTACACTGTTTTTTAAATTAAGTTTTAATTTAATTTATATTAGTCATTTATTGGACTTAATTAATTGAGTACATTAATATTTTCTTTAGTTCTTATTAATTATAGGACCATAACCGAACTATTTACAGTAATAATCATTAGATTAAATTTGCCTATGTTTATTATTCAACATTTTTCTTTGCTTTCATTATTACCTAGGTTGCCTAGCCTCGCCATACTCCCTTACTCCAGTGTACCCCTGGCTTTGCCTGTGTCTCAAAATGTAAATTATTACTTAAAGTGTACCTGAGAGTACTTGTAAGCAATCTACCTAATTTTTCTTTTTCTGTTCATTTCGTGTTTGTCTTGTATAGTCTTGTTTATATTTATATTTTTTCCTCCTTTTGTATCAAAATTTGTTTATTTTGTAATTGCCTTTTTTGCCTTGTTTCTCTACAAACAGCCTTCTTATGCAAACAAGTAGAGACCCAGAACTAAATATCTTATCCAGTATCTATGACATCATCACTTTAATAATCAACATTGCAGATATTTTACAGCACATGATGTAAACAATGTATTAACACATAATCACAATATCTCTGTAATTAAGTTGAATGTAAGATCTCTAAGTAAACACTTCGATGATGTTAGTGCCTTGATTGAAACTGTTGACAACAAATTCTCTTTTAATATACTTACTGAAACGTGGTTAAAAGAGGATACTACTCAACTCTTTACCATGCCAAACTACTCAGCAATTCACAACTGTCGACC
Source organism: Procambarus clarkii (assembly GCF_040958095.1). Lineage (NCBI taxonomy): Eukaryota > Metazoa > Arthropoda > Malacostraca > Decapoda > Cambaridae > Procambarus > Procambarus clarkii. The sequence continues at coordinate 7,135,035 of NC_091225.1, forward strand.
AATATAGAGAGGTGGTGGTACTGCTCTTTACTACCACCAAGAACTGACATGCTTAAAATAATTAGAACTAGAGACTACTGTGGGGAGTATATCTTCGCCAGCTTCAGAGTCAAGGGTGCTGAATCTGTCCTGACTGTGGGAGCAGTCTATAGAATTCCTAACACTGATGTGTCCGAATTCAACTCTAACCTTAGAAATCTAATATTAGATAACAGACTGAACCAAAACCATCTAATTATCGCAGGGGGCTTTAATATTGACCTCTGCGAGCCTGAAAACCCTACTGCTGCTAGCTTTCTCAACTGTAGGAATTCCTGCTTCCACATACCCTTAATCACTAGACCTACTAGAATTACTGATAGTACTTCCAATGCTCTTGATCACATCTGGACCAACATAACCTCTCTGCTTACTTAGGGGATAATCATCGATAGCACTGCAGACCATTACCCTACATTTCTCCGAACTAACATTAACTAACCACCTCTAGAGACAAGGGTGATAAGCTTTAGGCTACACAATGAAACTGCTATAGGCAATTTTATAGCTGCTGCTGATAATGTCAACTGGGAGTCCGAATTAGGTAACATAGGGGACATCAACCAAGCAGTGCAATCTTTTCTTCAAACAACTCTCAGTCTTTATAACACCCACTGTCCTATGCTAACGAAACAAGTCACAACTAAAAGGCTAAACAATCCTTGGCTTACAAAGGGAATACTTAAATCCATTAATAAAAAACATGACCTTAAGAAGAAGTATAGGTTAGGAATCGTCTCCAAAGAATTTTCAAAGAATTATTCATCATTGCTATCTAAAATAATTAGAAAAGCCAAAATTAAATACTACGAAGATAAATTTACCCAAACAAAGGGCAACATTAGGAAAACATGGTACACAATTTCACAAATATTGGGATCAAAGAAGATTTTAAATAACAAACCAATACTCCTGTCCAATAACGATGGTCAGCTTACAGCCTCTGATACTGCTATTGAGTTCAATAGGTTCTTCTCTTCCATTGGGTCGTCCCTTGCAAATGATATTCCATCTTCCAGTACTGATGTTCAGGACTATCTTACAGGTAACTATCCACAGTGTCTGTACCTAACGCCTGCAAATTCCACTGATGTTAATGGGATAATCCTTTCCCCTAAAACCAAGTCTATTGCCTGTGGGGAGATACCAACTTTAATTTACAAAAAAGTCTCCAGATCTTTAGCTCCTGCTATTGCATTGCTATTCAACAAATCACTTGAACTCCAAACCTTTCCAGATATTCTAAAAAAAGCAAGAGTATCCCCTGTCCACAAATGTGGTGATCTCACTGATGTTATTAACAACTACAGACCTATATCAATCCTGCCAAAATTGTCAAAAATATTTGAAAATTAATCTACAAGCAGCTTTACTCTTATCTAGCCAAACACAATATACTTAGCTCTTGTCAATATGGCTTCAGACCCCAAAAAAGCACTAACTTATTAATATTATTAACTTGATACATGCAGCTCTTGATAAAAATGAGTTCCCCGTTGGGTTATTTGTGGACTTGCGTAAGGCTGTTGACACTGTCAACCACCAAAACCTTCTTCTTTAATTACATCATTTTGGAGTCAGAGGTCCCTCCCTGCAATACCTCAAATCTTACCTTGCTGACAGGCTCCAGTATGTTTCTGTGAATAATTAAATACCTCCCACCCTACCCATCAACATTGGTGTTCCTCACGGCAGCATACTTGGCCCTCTCCTCTTTCGCATCTACATTAATGACCTTCCAAATGCCTCCCAACACTTCAAACCAATTATATTTGCTGATGACATAACTTTCATTTACTCCAGTCCTGACCCCATTTGTTTGTTGACGTTTCAGTCCTTTCATCCTGAGCTCTTAGCCACAGCTCAGGATGGAAGCAAGTCGATGAAGAACTCTGTATGGTAATGCAGGTCCTAGTCAAGAACGGCTTCTCCAGTGGTTTCGTTGAAGACATCATAAGAAGGAAGGTGAAACGCCATGCAACCTCTGAAGAGACACCTAACACAACACCTGTACCCACTACTAGACTATTTTACAGGAACTTCTTTTCCACAGCTCATAAAACGGAGGAAAGGGTCCTGAAAGATATTGTTAATAAAAACCTTATCCCTACAGACAAAAATCAGAAGATACAATTGACGATTTACTATAAAACCAAGAAAACTGCCAACCTTCTCATGAGAAACTCTCCAGACACAAAGCAGAACGCTTTGAAAGAGACCAATGTCGTCTATGCCTTCAAATGCCCACTTGGGAACTGTAAGCCTCAAAGAACTCAGTATATTGGCAAGACAACATCTCTTTCCAGGCGATTAACGATGCATAAGCAACAGGGCTCCATTAAGGAACATATAATCTCTTCCCACAACAAGACCATCACCAGAGAAGTCTTAACAGACAACACAGAAATCATCGATAGATACAGCGATAGCAGGCGGCTTGATATCTGCGAGGCACTACACATTAAGAAGTAAACACCAGCATTCAACAGCCAATTAATGCACATCTATATTCTACCCACTTCAAGACTCCGCACCAATATAGAAGCATCAAGGAATATGGGCCAATAGGCCCTTTGCATTTACTTCCATTCTTCCCTTTAACTTACCCAATATTATACCCATTGTTTCGTGTTCTGTCTTGTGTTGAAAGTTTGTTTTCACCTCATCCAAAACTGTTGTAACATATCACCTCACCCAAATGCAGGTATATAAAATGAAAAGCCGTTTGAATTATAGCATAGTAAGAAATCTGTTTAGTATTTGCAGGTTATAGTTGTATGAGAATCACTACTGATTCATTATACATCTGGATCCTACATGACTATGCCTATGATCACATACGACCATAGGGCCCTTGGTTGCCTACGTGACTTAGTGCATGATTTCTCAAGGATCAAGTATCTCCTGATTTAATCATCTTGAATAACAGTGAAAATTTCAATTGAAAAATTTGATCAAATCAAACATCTTTCTGAGACTTATTTAGCAGGAAAACTAATGCTGATTTAACCCAAATAGAACTTCATGATATCAAAGCTGAGACAGCAATCTATGAAAATAAAATCAAGGATCAACTAGATCCTTTAATCAAACTTGCATTACCAACAGTAACCCAACCAAATGTGAGCACATGCACTCAGTTTGGTACCTGAATTATCCCACATGAATCAGCTGAGCTCCCAAAGCTACAATTACCATGTTTTGAGGGTATGGAAGAAGAAAATTGGGATGCCTTCTGGAGATATTTTCATTATTTGATACACTCAAAAGCTTCTTTCATCAAGGTCATTAAATTTTTATATTTACAAGGCCAAGTAAGAGGAAAGGTATTTGCAGATCATTGCTAATTTGTCATTAACAGATGAAGATTATAGTCAAGCTATACAATTGTTACATGACAATTATAGTGGATACTAATCAAGAAACTTGAAAGCCTACTGGCCACTTCTATCATTTGAATGACAAAGCCATCACATAGCTAAACAGCAAATCATTATTCTTAATCTACAGCCTACTGACCATTTAAATCAGGTGACAGACAAATGTCATCATCATTTGGCTACAATAGTCTACCATTGGGTATAAAGACCAATCTTAATCTCACATCACAATCTGAATGGCTAAACAGCCACTCATCACTAATCTACAATCTTAAGGCTAACAGCCCATTGACAATGTCAATCCAAGTATTATCATTCATCTAAGATAACTATCTTAATCCCAGAATATAATCTTGATCACCTAATCTCATGCTTTCACTTTAGTAAAAGCATCCCCAGAAAATTTGAAGGCATTTAAGCATCTCAAAGAGTTCTACTTAATAGAAAAGGTAAAGCCAAGAAAAATAAGAAGCAAAATGGTTCATCACATCATGAATAATGTAAATACACATTATTACAGACGCAATTCAACCTTTAAGTTAAACCTTGGATGAGTACAAGTGTTACATGCTTGTGTTACTTACTTGCATGTAATTACATACCTACAAGTGTTGCATACTTGTAACAATATGATATCAAAAGAAAAATTCACAAAAGTGAATCTTTGGACAAACAAAATGTCCGAACTGGCAATCAGAGATCAAGGCAACAAAACTCATCATCTGCAGAGTAGAAAGTGAGTAATGTTGGCTCATATGCTATATTATCTACAGTTAACATAACAGTAGAAAATCAAGCTCTCAAGTCAGATAAGATAAAAGGAGCTACAAGTGCCCCAAGATGTTTATTCTGTCAGGAAGCACATTCCTATCAATGCACAGCCTATGCAAATGCAAACTGTGCCAACAGAATCAATAATCAAACTAGAACACAGGCAAAGCTGAAAGAAGATAACTCTTCACCAGCTGTACAATTCTGTAATGTACATAGTGAAGTTAATTCCTTAGTAGCAAAAACAATTACAACAGATACATTACCTACTGCATAACTGGAACTAATCAATCAAGGTATTTTCATTCAAACAAGTGTACTAGATCTTGAAACTTCATCTGGAAAATCACACCATACAGAAGCTGTATTTGTGGCTTGACTAGGGAAAGAACAGTCAACACTTAATATCCCCACATGATTGATGACAGATTGGAATCTATACATTAATTATGGGAACTTGATGCAATAGGAACAATTCTTGAACAACAGTTCTGAACAGTCCTGATGATGTCTGTACATACAATCAGTGCTTAGAAACTGTACAGTACCATGATGGACAGTACTGGGTAAGGCTTCCACGGAAACTCAATCATAAAACTTTACCTACCAACTATCATATGGTGTGTATTCAATTTAAATCTCAATTACCAAAGCTAAGGAAAAGGCCTGAGCATTTACAACTCTATCATGATATTATTGCTCAACAGCTACAGAATAAATTCACAGAAGTCGTGAAACACGACAATAAGCAAACAGACCGTTTTTTACCACACTTGGCGGTATTCAGAGAATAAAAAACAACTTCTTTACGGATTGCTTTTAATTGTAGCTCTAAATCTGGACCCCAAGAAACCAGTCTAAATGATTGCAAACAGGTCCAAGTCTAACTCAGAAATTGTATAACATATTGCTGAAGTTTAGATTTAACAAACATGCATTTTCAGCAGATATTAGCAAAGCTTGTCTAAGAGTTGGTTTGCAGGAAGACAATTGGGACTTCACTGAGTTTCTATAGGTAGAGAACCCAGAAGATGTTAATAGTCCTATTGTGAATCTGTGATGTACAGGTTCTGCTCTGTACTCTTTGGCGCTACATCTAGCCCATTTCTGCTGCAAGCAACTCTAGATACTCATCTGTAAAAATCAACAAGTCCCTGTAAGGCTGAAATAAGTCAAAATCTATACGTAGATAATTTTCAAGGGTAAGTTAACAGTACAACTGAATTGTTACAAATCTATCAAAAGGCCAACAAGGAACTACAAGGTGCCAACATGCCACTACAATCATGGGCTACTATTAATGCAACATTGAATAATCAAATAGCAAGAGATTACCCTGAATATCTCGTACCAGAATCACAGAAGGTATTGGGTATTGAATGGGACCTAATCTCTTGACACAATATCAATCAAATCAGTTCCAGTAAACTATTGCATTGGTACAAAAAGGGATTTGCTTTCACAGGTTAGCAAAGTGTTTGACCCACTTGGTCCACTAAATCCTTTAACAATCAAAAGGCGTTTATTGGTGCAAGAAGCTTGGAAAACAAAAGTTGGTTGGGATGATCCACTACCTGTTGGAAATTTCCAACACTAATACAATACTGTTGTATTATTATTAACTATTACTAAAATCTATTAATTACTGTAGTAGCTAAAATTAACTAACAGTAGTGTTCACAAGAACTAATAATTGTATCTATACAATAATGCTGGAATTCTTACGTAACCAAACGCCAGTATTGCGTCAGATTCTACCAAGTTAAACACATTTATATCCAGTGTGTTAAAGAATTGAGTGTGATTCTCTAAAATCAGCAGTATTCCGTGTGATAATTATTTACCGATAACATAACTCTTAAATAATGCCAAATCGAGAGTTTTTAGTTACAACTGTTATCAAGTAATGAATTTAACATCACGCGTGAATGCCATGGAGAGAACTACCCAGCAAACACAAATCATCTACACAACGTTCGCCTATCTCTTCCCATAGGTGTGGGAATGATTTGCATTGAGAATGGTGCAGGAGAGCCTTTGAGAAACTTTTACTCAAAAAATCCAAACACAAAGGTTTAATTATAAATTGTTTTTCTACAATTATTTTCTTCCAAATGTAAAGCAAATAGTTTTTACATGTTTAAATATAAAATTTATGGTGTTTTTTTGTAAAATTCATTAATAAATTGTGAATGATATATATTGGCTGAGTGAAACCTTTAAAATCCATTTAGTTATAATTTGAACAGAAAAAAGTAGTTTTCCAAATTTTCTAAAAATCGCTCTTTTTAACACAATTTGACTCCTTATGCATTCCACTAAACACTATATCATGTTTAAATATATAATTTATGTATTATTCCCTAAAATAATTTATATAAATTATATAAGTTGCTGGAAAGTGGTGTTAAAGATTCTGAAAACTTTTTGTTGTGTTATAATTGGAATATTCTTATTAACTATGTCTCAAGTTCACAGTTTATCAAACAAGAATATTAACATTCGTCAACTCTTAAAATCTTATATGTTATCTTGCTGGTGCAAAATGGGGTGAATCTTTAGGAACAGCTATAGTATCTATATATCACAAATGGTGTTTTCCCTAACTCAAACAATGTAGGGTTTATTATTCTACACATATTTCTAATGACTCTTAGATGTTTACATTCTCTGAAGTATAATTGTGAAGGCTGTGTCCATCACTCTCAACACAGATTCTTAAACTCCTCTCTGCAGGTTCAACTATATAATTAGTTTCCATTTTGAATCTCCATGGACATTTGTATCCAAAATGAAACCAATGTGGTTTCCTTCAGCGCCTTCAGCCAGCACATTTGCTCATTCATTTCCACAGATTCCAACATGGTAGGGGATTTACAGAAATTTGTATATTCATATTGTTATATATTAAAAATATGAATGCAGTTCAATATGATAAGACAAATACATGAGTTTATGATAAATTCGTTTTCTGTGATATACCATTGATATGCTCTTTTTTTCTTTAAACGGCAGACTAAACTAAAGTGCTCACATCAACAGATTTGATGTATAAATGGTCAACGCTCAACAGAGTTAGTATAAATGTATTAGTATAAATCTTACTTGTCTCATTGTTAATTCACATTCAATGTCAACTTGTGGTTTTGATGTGGCACGTTTGGCCAAGACACCCCACCCCATTATGCACCCCATACCCATCTTGTGGGCGGTTGTGGAAAGGGTTACAGAGGCACATAATGGGCTCAGGGACTGAACCCCACAATTCATTTAGCTAAGCAAGTTACAATCTTGATGAACTAGTTACAAAATTCAATATAAGTCATCACATCAACAATGGGTTCGAGATCAACCTCAAGTACAGGTTCTAAATTAACACTTTCCTGGATTTTCGACTTGGAATTACGGGCGTTTTCCCTAACCGCTTGTCGGATCACGACGTAAATTTACGGTGCGGTTTAAAATATTTGTAAAAAATCCAGTTTAAATCCGATTTACTTGGGGTTTGTTTCAAACTCCGCGCCATGAAATTTCTGTTCTCTCGGGTAGGCCGCAAGTCACGTCGGCCTACTGGGTCACGTGACAGGCCCATTGTTTTGTTGTCACATGGAGCAATCGGATCTCTCTCCCCTCGGCCTCCCCTCGGCTCTCCCCTCGCCCAACCTACACAATGCAGACACAAAGAAAGTTCAGAAAAGAAAACGAGTTCGCAGGGCAGATGGAACAGTAAGACTACAGCAGGTTGTGGTGAACAAACCACAGGCAATTGTTGACTACAATAAGTTCATGAAGGGTGTTGACCACTTTGGTCAAATGGTAAAGTATTACCATTTCGCCAGGAAATGTCACAAGTGGACCAAGAAAATAACATTTTATTTCTTGCAAATGGCATTGCAAAACGCTTATGCATTGTACAAGGCCAACACAGATGATCGAAGGAAACTAACTCTGCTCTAGTTCCATGAAGTTGCTATTTGGTCTTTATTGAAATTTGACAAGGCAGAGTGGCCTGCAACAACTACACCATCTCCACATCTAGTTCATGCTCCAGACATAAATCATGACACTGGTCCTGTGTATCCTGCTGCTGACCCGTCAACACCTGGCCCGTCGGGTGTAAGGCGCCCTCTTTTCACGTCTACACCTAGTGCTGAAGCTGAATCTGATGAAGATAATTCATATTCCACATTAGTGTTTGAAAACAATAGTGAGAGCGACGATTCAGACAGTAGTTTATTGCCAACCCAGAGACAACAGCGACGTGTTGTTATAGCAGAGACTCGCCTGAACTATAAATTGAAACATGAGCTGGTAAAAATCCCCAAACGTCGTAGGTGTGAAGTGTGTGCAAAGTCGGGTATCAGGAAGGAAACTGGCATAGCGTGCAAGACATGCGATGTTCCACTTTGCGTCATACCTTGTTACACCACTTATCACAGGAAAAGGGTGTATTGGGTGGACAAGAAATAACCACCTACATCAGCTTCACTCCACCTAGGAACATCTGTTGAGCAACTTCAGGAATCAGTACCTGAAGGAGGTGGAGTGGAGATAAAATGCTCAACTTATTTTACTACAATCGTCTTTGCTTTGGTAAGTACACATAATTGTCTTAGATTGTTTCAGTATTGTAGTCTATTTTCTTAGGAATATTTTGATACCTAAATGAGAACTGTAGCACGAAAACTAAAGTAAGTATACACGAAACAAGAGAAACTTTTTTTGTGGGTGTTGCGGGTGTGAGTTGGAGTGTCAAGAGCGGGTTCCTGTTGTGTGTTTTCCGTCATCTCTACAGCTGTGAATTCCAAGGAATTGTATTTGATATGCATATGTCTGTGTAGGGAATTTTATTCCGAACACTATACAAAAAAAAACGGTGTGAAACAAGTATAAACTTGAAAAACATGAGCAAAGTAAAAACTTTTGACGCTCACGGGTACAAACACGCGTAAGATTTTATTCCCCGCAAATTTATTTGATGCTGTGTTGGCCAACTCTACCCATGTTCTTATAGAACTTTCTATTGCGAACACATTGCTATAAAAATGAAATACGTAGCTCCAGAAATAATGTCAGGACAGTGAAATAAGTATAAACATTCAAAGCACTGCATCCCAACAGTGTCGTCCCTGCTGAAATCAAGGCTAACGCTTCGCCCAGTTCCCACACTCGTGCGGGTCACCCGATACCATAATTAGACATTGATAGGCATATGTCTGGGTGGGGAATTTTATTGCGAGTTCAGTGATATCAAAATGAGCGCTGTAGGATGACTGTGAGGCTGGCAACAAACGAAAGAATATGAACATTTACTTCCTGTTTGGGTGTCACGGCGAGTCATCTTCGTGTTTATTTACTTCGTGGTGGGATACCAAATGCTTCGGTGACATTTTATGCATACGATCTTGTAGAGAATTTTATTGCCAACGCATTGATACCAATATGAAAAACGTAGCTCGAGAATTGAGGTTAGGAGCGTGAAAAGATTATAAACTTTTTTGTGTTTACGCTTGAGCGCCCAGAACGCCGCGCACACAACCTGCTTGGTTTTCCAGCTAGTGCCGCGCGCACTAATGTGTTAAGCAACTGACATATGTGGAGAGCTAGTATCAAAATTTATATGTTTGTCCTGCACACCGCCCCCCATCCAGTGGGCAGCGGTGGATAGGTTACAATCACTCAGTTACTACCTACAGTTAGCAAACTGGGGATATTTGGCTAAAATTTCTGGTAGCAGATCATTTTGAATGAAATATTGACACATCGCTGGAACATTGGTTATAGAATTGTCTCTAAATTCATGTATCTTTTCGCACTCCATCACATAGTGACGGAGGGTGTGCGAATAATTTTGTTGACACAGTTTACATTTGGTCAGGTCTACATCAGCAGATAATGAGAATTCCCAGAGATACTTGTAACCGAGTCTAAGCCGAGCAGTAGTAACATCTAGAAGTCTGCTGATTTTATTGGATGATCCATAGATGTGTGGCTCCTCTTGTATGATAGTATGATGATAGATGGAATTACTAGTTCCAGTTTCTAGGCAGGCGATGAGTACTCACAATAACCTTAATTAAGCGTCAAAACAAAAATGTGTATACTCTTTTTACTCTCCTGACCTTAGTTCTTGAGCTATGTATTTCATTTTGGTACCAACGTGTTTGCAATAACATTCTCTAGAAGAACATCAGCAAAAACGGTCACCAAAAGTTATATGAATACCAGCACCCAATAAATACCTACGTAGATGACTCGCCGTGAGTGCCCAAGAGCAACAAAATGTTTTTACTCTTGGGATTGTTATCACTTCCACACTTGTCCTACAGCGTTAATTTTGGTATCAATGTACTCGCAATGAAATTCCCAACACGATGATATGAATATAAACGTAGAATAATGGTCGCTGCCCACCCGCAAGAGTGTGGGAAGTGGCGGAACTGTTACCCAGTATTGGTGACAAGACGACACATGGGCGATACAGCGCTTTGAAAGTTTATAATTATTTCACTGTCCTGACATTATTATTGTATGTACGTCATTCATTTTTGTGCCAATGTTTTCGCAATAGAATGTTCTATGAGCCCGTAGGTAAAAAAGAGCAACAAAGCGTAAGATAGAATAGCACCATATATAAAACAACGCTGGTACATATCAGTGAGCGTCAAACACACACGAAATGTGTGTTTGATGGTGGTCAAACGATGTTTGATGTGTTTGATCAGGTGATGTCCTGATCCGCCTAATTAAAGTATGAATTATGTTGAGAAAAAAATAAGAAAAAAGGGAAAAAACAGGGGTGGGAGAAACATGACAGAAAAAGAGTAAAAATACAATTTGGTCAACAAAACAGCATTGTTTAAAATAAAAGATATGGATTGACATTTTGGTGGTTAGGTAGGTTACATTGAGTTAATTAGGTAGTACTTAGTGTTTATCTGTTATAGATAGGAGCTGCATGCCTGGTATGGGCCAATAGGCCTTCTGCAGTTACCTTTGTTTTTATGTTTTTGCCCTGTAACCTAAATGGTTAGAGAGGCACATATATGGGCTTAGGGACTGAACCCCACACTACATTTAGCTAAGCTGGTTACAATCTTGATGATATAGTTACAAAATTCTGTATAAGTCGTCACATTATCAATGGGTTCGAGATCAACCACAATTTCCTGAATGGATATAACAAAGGGGATATTAATAGGTTATTAAAATTGTCAACACACGATAGAACACGAAACAATGGGTATAAATTGGATAAGTTTAGATTTAGGAAAGACTTGGGTAAATACTGGGTCAGTAACAGGGTTGTTGATTTGTGGAATTTTTCTTAACTTATAAATTTATCTTTATTTATCTTAAACTGGTTGGGAGAGGTACAGTTTTTAACATAATTGGGAAGGTCATTCCACATTCGAGGTCCCTTGATTTGTAGAGCATTTCTAGTTTGACTAAGTCGTACTCTTGGAATATCAAATAGGTATTTGTTTCTGGTGTGGTACTCATGGGATCTGTTACAACCTTCTAGGAAGCTTTTAGGGTCAGGATTGACATTACAGTGCAGCGTTTTATATATATAAAATACACATGAGAGTATGTGCAGGGACTTAATATCTAACATATTCAGAGATTTGAGTAAGGGGTCCATATATACTGCCCGGTTGCCTGAAATGCTATATGCCTACTATATTGGCTTTAGGTATTGTATGCACTAGCTCTATCTATAAATCCAACATTATGTTTGTAAATCAACTATGTATGTACTTTCCTGAATAAAATTGACTTTACTGTACACTTATATGCTCTGTGGCTTTGTTATCCCCTATCGTTTGGGAGAAAAAAAATGACTAATACGTTCGGCGAATGACTTTGACTTCAACTTCACTTTGACTTCGTTCATGTCATCGTATTTTCCGTAATATATAAAGGTTATGACAATGCAATTATATTATTGTGTGCAAATAAGTTGGAAATTTCATGTACCCTAAAAATAGTAAAATAAAGAATAAGAATAATTAAATAATTGTTGTAGTAAATTGTCACACGTTCATCATACGCAAACGAACACACAGTTTGGAGCGTCAGTACAACAAGACCGCCGCCATTTTAAAACACGGCTTCGAATGTAAGTAATGTTTTTCTCGTACTAACACTGTATTATGCAATAGATTAGGTCTTGAATTCACAAATTTAGTTGTTACATCTGACAGAGTATGTTAGACTGTGTAATGCTGGTCCATGTTGACGTATTTGTGGGCTTGGTTGGTTTACATGTGATGGCACCCCAATAAGGGCACCCCACAACTGCTGCATATTCTAGCTTTGGACTAGCAAAAGTGGTGAACAATTTCTTTAGTATTTCGCCATCCATGTATTTAAAAGCAATTCTGAAGTTGGAATGCATGGCATAGGCTCCTCACACAATGTTCTTTATGTGGTCCTCAGGTGATAGTTTTCTATTTAGAACCACCCCTAGATCTCTTTCTTTATCAGAATTCCTTAAAGATTTCTCACATGGTTTTCCTAATGATAGATTGTGGGCTGTAAGGGACAGGTTTGATGTATGGATTAGTTGATAGAAGTTCCAGTCCTCCTGTAGACAGGGATCTCACATCAGCTAGTATATTATACAAGGATAAGATTTGATAAATTCAGTTATTTGACTGAACACTGGCTCTGTTTAAATCAGAGATTTAAACATACATAGTCTAACCTAGCTCCTTTCTTTTTTACCTAGCCTAACCTAGCTTTTTTTTCCCAAGCCGGTCTATGGCCCGTGTTTTTTTTTCGATGCCTCAGTGGTCCATGCACAGGTCCGTTCAAGGGGATTAAATAGCCGTTCTATGGCCCCAGGGTTTTCTCAAATTTTCTTTCATAGCCGGTCTATGGCCCCTGGGTTTTACGAACTTTTTTTCCCAAGCCGGTCTATGGCGTGTATGTTAAATAAACCAAATTTTTCACTTTTGACAATTGAGCACCTGCTACATCCAGATTCTAGGGAGGAAAGGAATATAATATAATATCTAATATATCTATCTGTGTGAAATAGATTAAATCCATTTATTTGATATTCAGCTAATAGTTCTGTATTTTCTACATTCATCCATGTTTTGGTAAGTGCAATAATATGTATTGTTTCATTGCAGATTAGAGATTCAAGATAGTTCTAGATTTCCGAAGTACTGAAACGCGCGCCATACAGGCTTGGTGGATCTAGGTGCAAGGTAAAATTATTTACATTTACTTGTTTTGTATTTATATGCATATATGCATTTATATGCATTATTCTATAGAATAATAGATCTCGTAATAATTTTGCAAAAATAGTGGCATTTACTATTTTTAAAAGATTATTAAAAAATTTACTGATATGGTGCATTCGGAAGACAAACCCAATTTTTCACTTTTGACAATTGAGCTCGGGTGCAGGGGGGGGGTGGGTTGTGTAAAAGCCTGGTTTGTGCCTCGGAGAGGCTATGGGATCCAGTAAGATCGTCCTTCCTTTCCTCCCTAGAATCTGTATGTAGCAGGTGCTCAATTGTCAAAAGTGAAAAATTGGGTTTGTCTTCCGAATGCACCATATCAGTAAATTTTTTAATAATCTTTTAAAAATAGTAAATGCCACTATTTTTGCAAAATTATTACGAGATCTATTATTCTAATAAGAGTTTGATAAAATACAGTAGACTGCCTACTGGTTTTACCTGTAATAAGGTTTGATACAGATGATTATCCGTTCCAGGGGATTAAATAGCCGTTCTATGGCCCCAGGGTTTTCTCAAATTTTCTTTCATAGCCGGTCTATGGCCCCTGGGTTTTACGAACTTTTTTTCCCAAGCCGGTCTATGGCCCCTGGGTTTTACGAACTTTTTTTCCCAAGCCGGTCTATGGCGTGTATGTTAAATAAACCAAATTTTTCACTTTTGACAATTGAGCACCTGCTACATCCAGATTCTAGGGAGGAAAGGAATATAATATATCTAATATATCTATCTGTGTGAAATAGATTAAATCCATTTATTTGATATTCAGCTAATAGTTCTGTATTTTCTACATTCATCCATGTTTTGGTAAGTGCAATAATATGTATTGTTTCATTGCAGATTAGAGATTCAAGATAGTTCTAGATTTCCGAAGTACTGAAACGCGCGCCATACAGGCTTGGTGGATCTAGGTGCAAGGTAAAATTATTTACATTTACTTGTTTTGTATTTATATGCATATATGCATTTATATGCATTATTCTATAGAATAATAGATCTCGTAATAATTTTGCAAAAGTAGTGGCATTTACTATTTTTAAAAGATTATTAAAAAATTTACTGATATGGTGCATTCGGAAGACAAACCCAATTTTTCACTTTTGACAATTGAGCTCGGGTGCAGGGGAGGGGGGTGGGGGGGGGGTTGTGTAAAAGCCTGGTTTGTGCCTCGGAGAGGCTATGGGATCCAGTAAGATCGTCCTTCCTTTCCTCCCTAGAATCTGGATGTAGCAGGTGCTCAATTGTCAAAAGTGAAATTTGAGGATTTGAACCTGCGTCCGGGAGCATCCCAGACACTGCCTAAATCGACTGAGCTACAACAGGGTAAAAGGATCCAGGAAGTTCAGTAGAAGTTTGGTTTCAACCCTTTTACCCTGTCGTAGCTCAGTCGATTAAGGCAGTGTCTGGGATGCTCCCGGACACAGGTTTGAATCCTCATCACGGCCCTTGTGGATTTGTTCATTTGATGCATCACGTTATTGTGATCTGTGTGTGATGATGTAAGGGCGAAGAGGGAGAACGGCCTGTTGACATAGCTCGGGTGCAGGGGGGGGGTTGTGTAAAAGCCTGGTTTGTGCCTCGGAGAGGCTATGGGATCCAGTAAGTTCAGTAGAACTTCGGTTTCAACCCTTTTACCCTGTTGTAGCTCAGTCGATTAAGGCAGTGTCTGGGATGCTCCCGGACGCAGGTTTGAATCCTCGTCACGGCCCTTGTGGATTTGTTCATTTGATGCATCACGTTATTGTGATCTGTGTGTGTAATTCTTCACTTGCTACAGCAACAGGAATGTGTGTGTATGTATTTGTGTTGTTGAATATGACCGAAAGTGTAAGATTAATGATTCTAACACAAATCGTCTGAATATTTGTTTTTCTTCACTGTCGAGAGTAGTTAAAAAAATTTACTCGAGTTTATTTTCACACTTTATTTATGGTCCTTAAGTCCCTCTCCTTAATGCTGCTGCTGTTTCTCGCATCTTTGCATCGCTTGTATGTTTGGGGGTTTGGCCTCTTGCTATATATTGATTCCATTTGTGTGTGTTTGGGTCTCAGGCCCTCTCGCAATTTCTGTTGAACAAACCCCTTTTCCTAGTTCTGCATCTCTCCTTTGGTACAAATTTTGTTGTGCTTTTATCATATATTTCACAAAACTTGACATACGTTTCATTTACTTCATGTCCTATCAGCAAGTGTTTGTCAAATTCTTTAAGGAAAGTTTATCATCCTGATTGCAGATCTCTAGCGCTATTATGTCAACTTCTTGTGGATTCGCAATCATTATTTAATTTACCTTTAGTTGTTCTTTCACCAGCACAGCAACACTGTACCTCTCTCAACCAGTTTAAGATAAAAACTAAGTACTAACTAATTAACTCAATGTAACCTACCTTACCCCCAAAATGTCAACCCATGTCTTCTATTTTAAAAATGCTGTTTTGTTGACCAAATTGTATTTTTGTTTTTTTCTGCAATGTTTCCCCCCCCCACCACTCTACCACCACATTGAGTTTAGTAGCTCTGTGCACGTCAGGTGCTGTTTAATATACAGACCTACTCCTCCATTTGACCTAGTTTCTCTATCACATCTATATCACTTTGTGCTTTAGGCCTGGTGGAGCTTGGTCCACCAGGCTGTTGTTTGGAGTGGCCCGCAGATCCACATACAGTCTGCATATGATATACAGTCTGTTGATCAATTAAACTACAGTAGTTAGTTTTTATCATCCGAATGCACCAATATGTGTTCATTCTTCCCAGATGAAGGAACTAGGTAATATTCATCATCTGAATGCACCATCTGAAGCTTTAACACACTCATGATACACGAGAGGTTTAAAAAACTTTTAAAACTTTTAAAACTTTTTGACCTATGTATTTAAAAGCAATTCTAAAGTTAAAAAGTGTAGCATAGGCCCCTCGCAGAATGTTCTTAATATGATCCTCAGGTTATAGTTTTCTATCTAAAACCACCCCTAGATCTCTTTCTTGATCAGAATTCTTTATAGATCTCTGTGGCTCGATCATAGAAACTGAGTAAATTCGTTACACTGGACCTTCCAGATCGAATACCATGCTGACAGTCTGATATATCATTCAGTACGTCTGCATCTGAAATTGAGCAATACCGGATTTATTATTTGGTTTTATAAATTTTATACTTATAATCTTAACTTATTTCAGAGACCACGAGTAATCTGGGCTTCGAACTCAACAGAAAAGCCTTCCGTAGACCTGCTTCTTTGCTACATAATAGACAAAATTTAGTAAGTATTGATTTATTATGTGTTTGTTTATTTATTTATTTTTTCTTTATATACAAGAAGGTACATTGAGGGAGAGTACAATGACTTGAAGTTATACATTCTTGTAAAGCAACTAGCACTCATAGCGTTTCGGGCAGATCTAAGTATAGACCAAGGAACTTACCATCTTTTTTATTTCTGATGTTAACATTGTGTAACTGTAGATGAATTGCATTTGTTGATTTGCTCCCAAGTAAGATGTCGTAGGTCCTTTCTATGTTTAGTGGGAGTTTGTTGGTTGACATTAATAAGTGGATTTTTTTTTAATTTATTGTTTACATCATTATTTAATATGAGTGGGTTGGAGTCTGAGTAGATGAGGTTAGTGTCATCATTATCTCATATCTCAGTGATTTTGTCGTAATGGTCAAGTAGCTGTACTGTACAAGTAGAGGACATGAGAGATAGCTGTAAGAGGTATTTCAATATCTTCCTGCTCTAAATCCTTGTTGGCCTGGATTGTGGAGGTCATTGGTCTCTATAAAACTAGTAACCTGACTCCTGATCACTCTCAAATAATTTTATTATGTGGGATGTTAGTGCAACTGGTCTATAATTCTTTGCCAATGCTTGTGTTGTGTTGTGTTGTTTTGGTAGTGATGTGCAATGTGTTGTTTTGGTAGTGATTCGTCCAGTTCTGGTAGTAGTGCGGTTGTTGTGTGGTGTAGTACTTGTGTGCTTGTTAATGACTTGTATTCCAGTCTTGTGGGTATCTCCTTTCCCCTACGGGCCAACTGCTTTGTTCTTACCTAGCATTTTGCTTTGTTTGGGTATGAATGTTTGTGTGCCGTATATTTTGCAAAATTTGCCATATATCTCATTATTTACTCCTCTGCCTAGCAACAAGTCTGTCTAATTATACTCATTAACTGTTTTTCAAAGTTCCCCATAGTGTCCTTTATTGAAATCGAGTTCATGAACCGTTTCAATGTTCTTATTTTCTTCTAGATTATATCTTAAAGTATATTTAAATGTTATTGTTATTATTGTTATTAAATGTTATTGTGACATTGCATTGCAATTGAGCTATGTTGTTTACCATACCGTTCATTTCGTGAGTATAAGTATAGATGCCACACTTGTGACAGGTAAAACCATGCCTTTTTTGAAAAACAGCACCGTCTGTTGCACGTAAGAGCAACCCACACTATATTATGTTGCGATATTATTTCAATATTTCCGATTGCATTGATAATTTGAATTTTCATAGATTTCAATTTATTTTCATTTCGATTTAATAATTTTGTGTGACATTGCATTGAAATTGAGCTGTGTTGTTTACCATACTGTTCATTTCATGAGTATAGTTTATTTTTTTATTTTTTTTCATTTCATTTTTTTAGCTGTTCTTATTTTTCAGTGATGGGAATATCAGATCATTTGATGTTCCCAATTTTCTGATGGAAGCATCAGACCATTATAGAATGCATCGGATGAGGTAGTTTGGAATGGTGGGGAGGACGAGAGGGGGGTATGGTGGGGAAGACGAGGGGACAGATGAGAGGGTAATGGTGGGGAGGACGAGAGGGGGGTATGGTGGGGAAGACGAGGGGACAGAGGAGAGGGTAATGGTGGGGAGGACGAGGGGACTGGGGAGTTGGGGATGGTGGGGACAGGGGAATGCTGGGGAGGACAAAGGGACAGGTGAATGGGAGATGGTGGGGGAGGAAGAAGGACAGGGGAGGGGAAAATGGTAAGGAGGACGATGGGACAGGGAAGTGGGAATAGTGGGGATGATGTGGGGACAGGGAAGTGGGAAGGACGAGAGGACTGTGGAATGGGGAATGGCAAAGTGAATTATAATTATATATATTAATTAATTCTTATAAATTTCCAGAAGCCTGTATCAACACCCACACTAATGCAACTGAAAGAGATGTTGAGACAAGTATTGCTGATATGTTGAAGAACGCCCCAAACAAACTCGGTGGAAACAGATACAAGGTAAAGTTTGCCAATTTGCTGTAGTCTAATTCAATTTCTTTTTAGTAATCTTTAAGAACATTTATGCTATGAATAAGATAAAATAATGTAACTGATTTTGACTAAATATGTAGATATATTTAATTTTCTGAGCACTAATAATAAAAGAAAACCAAAATAAGAGGTGGCTACTATCTCTAATAATGGGCTGGAATAATGCAGGATATAATAATATATATATATAAATATGACAATGTCAGACCACGGAGGAAGAATGAAACAGGAATTTCCTTAAGTACTTTTGTATATTAAATACATCTTCAGAAGGTCCTTCTGAAGATGTATTTAATATACAAAAGTACTTAAGGAAATTCCTGTTTCATTCTTCCTCCGTGGTCTGACATTGTCACATTCTTAATCACGTGTTTATTTTCGTGATATACACACATATATATAAATATATATATATATATATATATATATATTTATATATATATATATTTATTTTTATAAATATATATATGATATATAGATTCTATATAGATTCTATTCTATTATTCTATTCTATTCTATTCTATAGTTTTATATAGATTCTTGTTTTAGTTTTTTTTTCTATAATATGGAAACGGTTTTTAATTAATAAATTAAATATTATATAATAAAATAATGTATTATTGAAAACAATTAGTAACAAACAATATTTCATTACAGGGTGGTGAAGCAAGAAGACATGTGCATCACACAGCAGACTTGGATATGACGAAGAATGAAAATGGCTAATGTCTATATAGAAGAATCTATATGTGTCTATATATAGACACATATAGATTCCTATATATAACCTATATATATATATGTGTGTATATATATTATAATATATATATATATATATATATATATATTATATATATATATATATATATATATATATTTATATATATATATATATATATATATATATATATATATATATATATATATATATATATATATATATATATATATATTAGGTTAGGTTTGGTAGGGTTGGTTAGTTATCATATATCTACATATAACTAGCTAGTTTTACCTTTATATATATATTATTTATATATATATATTATATAAAAAGTTTGTGAGGAAGACCTCTGGTGCCAATGTGGGGACCCATAGCCTCGGAGAAGAAAATAAAAAGTATTCAGAGGAGACCTTGTGGTCACTCACTAAACACTAATATTATCTTCTACCACCCCCATTCTTTTGTATGTACACATATATATTTGCTTTATTTGAACTTTGTTACAAAGAGGGAGTTACATATAGGTTACAAAGATGGTTATCATATATATATTATTTATATATATATATTATTTATATATATATATATTATTTATATATAAATATATTATTTATATATAAATATATTATTTATATATAAATATATTATTTATATATAAATATATTATTTATATATAAATATATATATATATAATATATAATATATATACTATTACACTACATTCTTATATATATATATATATATATATATATATATATATATTATATAAATTATTTATATATATATATTATTTATATATATATTATATATATAATTATATAGGTCATATGTTTTTGTATTTTTGCTGATTTGTTAGTAAATAATAAAAGAAATATAAATTATTTGATTTTTTTACCCTTAAATTGGTTTTAATATTTAAATTAAAAACAATAATATAATATAAAAAAATATAAGAAAAATAATAATACATTATAAAATAAAATATAATAAAAATAATATAATATAATATAAAATAATATAATTTAATTTCAAGAAATTTAACTTTAAACACAAAGATGTGAAAAGGGTTCAGATAAGGCTCAAACCTTTCACAAGAGATTCATATTGGTGTATGAATGGATTATGAATGACTCATGTTAGGAGTGTAAAGTTGCCACAACATCTCAAATTAGTGTTAGATACATATGTCTTGGTTATAAGTTTTGGAAACCTATTTAAGTCCACACACAATATCGTATCTGATACGATAAAACAAACGTTTCCAATACTTTCAAATACTTTCCAGATATGTTGTGGCAACCTTAAATTGTTTGCTGGGTAAAATCATCTCCATTTCTCGTTTACCATCGTAAGACGAGAAAGTAATAATATTTAGCTCCCTAGAATTACAACCCAGTCTTTATCAAGTTGTGGCATTTAAGCCACAACTGCGCGAAATAATATTATTCGTGATAAGTAATTTCTGTGGCGAATGCGAGACGCAGAGTTGGAGAGGGAAAAGCCATTGTTGTTGTGGTAGACGCCAACTCGAGGAGAAGTCGCCAGAGTGCGGCGTGAAGACTTGTTGCGGAATTGAGCAACTCGTTTTGGTGTCAGAGTCTAGGATACGTTGTGGTGAATTGTCAGCAAGATTTAACCTGACATTCATCCCGGAACTAGTTAATTTGTTCTACGTGATCCATCGTGACCGGCCAAATAAGCGCGTCGACATCCAAGCTAAGCTAGCCACCATGTGTTCGCCATTGCTAGAGCCTGGGACGCGGTTTTCGGCAAGCTTCAACTTATACAGTGCTATTAGCTAAGTACATATATAACTCCCTTTTGATGCATCATTAGAGATTGTATATAGCAGGGTAGCTTGTCGTTACGTTGAGCGACATAAATAAACCACATGTTAGTATTCTAAATTAATTTTATTCCCCATGTTCTTGAATATAGATATATAGTAGCCTAGTACATTGCTACGTAATATCCCTTAATTTACAGCTCGTGTGTGAGGAATTCCACGAGCTGTTACTTTACCCGTGTTATTCATCTCCCAGTGTTCTACGAGGAATTCCGGAGATCCCGAGGATGATTCGTAACTGATGTCTTTGAAAACGTCTTCAAGCTAAGACTTTTCGTATTTCTTTAATTATTCAAATTATCAGTATTTTGATTATCATTTATAGAATGCTGTGTGCACTGGAGATAATACGTGTTTATTATAATTATTAATTTCTGATATTTATGATCTATATTCTTATTGGTGACAAATTTTCTATTGATTCTTTAATTGGTCATAAGATTAGGTTATTACACAATGAACTGGTGTACGAACCACACTAGTTCCTAGACATATATGAAGTTCTAGCAATAACCCCCCAATGTAGGTGTTTGAGGCTTTGATTCAAGTAAAATATTTATACAGCCCATTAATTACTCAAGTGATTATATTTCCTAGTATTTATCCATAGTCACTGGTTCCTCTAGGAATTTCTAATTATCACTTTTTATCAGTTTCCCTCTTTACTATAAAAGCAGGTGGTCCTTCGTAATTGATTTCATTACTTTAACAATTAAATAAATAGAGTCAAGCCCCAAATGTCCCACATTATGGTCCTTATCGAATCGGATAAACATAAATTATTAATATACATACCAATTAGTAATAACTAATCACTGTGTGAAGTAGTCTAGACTAACCATTTTAATTAATTGTGTCTACCAACAGCGTAACACATAGGTTAGCCTAAGTCACACCAAGTCATTGCTACTTATACCTTATTTATAAGGTAGCACTCGTGGGACACAGTCAATTACCCACAACACTTAGACCTATACCTCATACTGAAGTAAGAATCTTTAGGTCACCAGGAGCAACAGCTCATAACTTGTATATTGATCACTAACACCAATTATGTGTTAACTATTTGGGCTATACAAATATTTCAATATATGGCTGTCAGCAGACTGTCCATTATAGCCTAAATTCAATCCATAATTACTGATTCACTCAAGTCAGTGGATCATTAACCTATTAGGATCCAGTATATTAATATAAATTGCTGATCCCATACTAATTAATCATTACTATCCCTGATAACATTTTATTCCACAATTAGGAGTACATTCAGGAGTTAGATATTATTTAAGGCAGTAGAATACTTGCCAAACACAATTAATTCTCCTGTGTTCATTTAATTTCTTATACACATAATTTCTACCAGTGTATATATTATATAAACTATAAAATCCAAAAAAAACAAAAATACAGCACAACTATATTCACATTACTGCACCACAATAATCTTTACCAATCTTATTAGGTAGAATTTAGGCTGTGATTGTGCTGAATTTGGCACAAACCCAGACTAAATAAATTTGTAGTTTCTTAACCCTTAAAATGCGCATCACGTCATATGACGTGCTGGACGTTGTTCCAGTAAACTGCGCATCACGTCATATGATGTGCTGGAGTACTACGCAAGATTTAAACAGCCCGCGGATACACGGGGTTCACCACACCTTCATCAGGGCTCTTGTAAACAGACGCCATTTTAAAAAAAAATCGTAGGCCAAACTCCCGGGTGTTATTGGCCTCAGTATTGAGTGAGCAACCAAGCCTGACGCACGCAGCATGAGCTAACAGCACTGCTGTTCAGCTTTTGACCACAGCATCGCCTAAAAATGCCAAATTATACTTGTTCATGCTATTATGTAGCGATGATATTATTACAGAAGACCCCTGACTGTGATAAAACTGACCAGGGTTCTAATAATAGCAGGATTGTGGTGATAGTTAGCGCTGTGCGCCATGGTGTAATGCTGTGGGAGGGAGGGTGGTGGCGATGTCTTTTGACTGTGTGTGGCCAGCTTTTTTTTTTTTTTTTTTTTTTTGAGATATATACAAGAGTTGTTACATTCTTGTACAGCCACTAGTACGCGTAGCGTTTCGGGCAGAAACGCTACGCGTTTCTGCCCAAAACTTATTGACTGCACTCACCATACCAGCTTAGTGGTTCGCAATGGTGAACAGAAATGTAGATACTTATATATAACGTGCGTATAGAGGGTATAAACAGCAAGAGAAGGTTTGGAGCCGCCATTTTGGTGAGGGCGGTGGCGTCGTCTGCACGACGCCACCGTGCAGACGACGGTGTTGTTTACTGGTTACCACGATGGTCTTTGGGCACCATACCAGTTTATTTGTACATGTATGATGAATAAAACAAGTAGATATTTATATATAATGTGTGTATATAGCGTAATAACACCACACAGTATTGTTGGAGGAGAAATATTAGTGCGTCTGGCCTTGAGGGCGGCCGCCGATCAGCTGACTGTGTGAGTAGCCACATCTCTGTGCCTTTACTCACCATACAAGCTTAGATGTACAGTTATGGTGAACAAAACATGTAGATACTTATATATAACGTCTGTATACATGTATAGTGAATTAGAGCAAAAACATTATTGTGGGAGGAGAATGAGGGTGAGTCAGATGACTGGAGGGAGGGCGGGAGTGGCTGGCTGGTACACGGCGGTCACTCCTCATTACTTTTTGACTCATAACAGCTACTTAGTGGTTCGTTATAGTGAACAAAACATGCAAATACTTATATATAACCTGTGCTTATAGTGTAATAACCGACAAAGTATTTGTTCACTGATTGATGAAGATAATTGAATCAACAATATGCACACCATATTTTTGAGTACACCAACGATTCACTCATTTTATTATATAAATATATCAAACTACACACTATTGAATAATATTACAGCAAAAAAAGTATGAAAAATCAATCTGAGACATTGAAATAATTCGGTAATTATCTCTTTGTGGCAACTCTGGCCTGACAACTTGCGAGCAACAGACCGCCTGGGACGCACGCTGAGTCAGCGCCTATAATTTGCCAGACTTCCCCGCCCTATAGCGGGCAATATATGCCACTTACGATTTTTTTATTATTTTTCCCGTGATCAGTAAACACAAATTAACAGGTTAAAAAGAAAAAATAATTTTTTTTTTCAAAATGACCTGCGCCTGTGGGGATGGCAGGATATTAAACCCCGAGCATGTTAAGGGTTAAGTAGGAATTATCACGACTAGACTTAAACTAGTCAGTAGTATATGTAGTATACCCTTTGTGCTGACCCTATCAAGGGTGGGATTAAACTTTGAGATAACTCTGATTAGAGTGTCTCCATATTATTTCATCTTGTACTCATTAATTTGTGTGTATCTATTTTGAGTATTGCTGGATGATCACCATTACATCTAATGGTGATATAGAAGAGCTAACCGGACGAAAGTTAATGAAGTTCAGACAGTGCACAAAATGTCTAGCTATTTGTTGTTAGGTAGGTACATTTAACCTCGAGTGAGGTAGAGTATAATTTAGCCACGTTAAATTAGGCTACATTTAATATTACTTGTCAACTAATGAACAAGTACCCAAGCTTCATTAGTAATAATTGTTCTAATCCCATGAAGTTTAGACTTAAGCCCATCATGGCTACTCCTGAGCAATTAAGGAGAACCTATATTGGCCTCAAAGGTCATTTAACCAGACTAATTAACAAGTCTGAGGGCTTATCTAAAGAAACTCCCATTGATTCTTATCAATTAGAGACATCAGTAGGAGTGGCTGAACTGAAATTTAATCAAGTTAAATCTACAAGTCAGTCTTATATTGATCTACTGAATACCATAGCAACTGATCCTAATGAATTGGGTCAAATTTTAGCAGACATTTCCCAGTATGAAGATGAGATTCAAGATAAACTTTACATGCTATCCAATCTGGCAACACAATCTAAATCCAATACAAATAATACTATGTCTCAATTCAGTAACCAATTGCCAGAGATTCGTTTGCCTACTTTAGACTTACCTACATTTACAGGGCTGGATACAGAAAATTGGGACAATTTCTGGACTTCATTTGTAGTTCATATACATAAGAAATCGTCTCTTGACAAGATTTCTAAATTCTCATACCTGCTTAGTCTTCTCAAAGGAGAGGCTAAAAAGGTTATACATAACCTAACTCTCACTGAGAGTAATTATGAGGAAGCTATAAAACTGTTGAAGTTGAACTATTACAACAAAGAGTTGAGTATAGCTAACCTCTATTACCAGTTGCTAGATCTGAATGCACCAAATAGCAGACCAGACTCACTTTAAAGCTTCAGACTAGAAGTAGAGTCTCTAATAAAGGCCTTAGGTACTAAAGTTGATATACCAGCCTCGGAATGGTCAATCAAGTTACTTTTGCAGAGGAAATTACCTCGAAATATCTTAGCAGAGCTCTGCTCACACTATAAAACCAAGTTTCTCACTCTTGACCAAATATTCGAGGGACTGAGAATAACGGTTAATAGGTTGAAGACCCATGATAAGATTAAACCTGAGTCTAAACCACCTAATATTGACACTTCAGTCAAACCCAAACCGACTTTGAATAAGTCTAGTAAGTATAAATCTAGGACTGCTCCATCCACTGGAAGGCGGAGTGGTAATGTAAGTGCTTATTCGGTATCTCCTTCTGAGGTAACCAATGACTTGTCTGCTAAAGAGCCAAAGTCAACCAAAGAAAGAAGGTGTCTGTTTTGTAGTCAAGGACATGCCACCTACCAATGCTCTGTTTATCCTAATTATAATACCAGGATTAAACGGTTACAAGAAATACACAGGTGCACCAAGTGCATGCGCTCTCATGATCCCAAAAAATGTGTAGTGCAACTACGTTCATGCAGTAGATGCAACCAAGGTGTACATCACTATGCCTTATGTAGAAAAACTTCTACCCAATCCATGACAACTGGGGAGAATTCCACGAATTCTACCACAGTTCAATATTGCAAAGTGCATCAAGAAATAAATGTACTTGCTACTGAGTCAGGCAATAATACAAACTCTGCCTACAGCTCAAATTAGACTAATAAACACGAAATCTAGAGTTAACACTAGAGGTCTTTTTGATCAAGGATCACAGAAAACCTTCATTACACAACAGTTAGTCGAGCAGTTAAAATTAAAACCTACCAAAAGTGTGAGATTGAATATTTCTGGTTTCTTGACTAATAGTGGACCTCGTGAATACCAAGTAGTTAAGGTATTAGTGAGACTTGGATCTTCCACTAGTCCAATACAAGCGGTAGTAGTAGATAAACTTCCTACAGACCTGCAGGTCACAGGATTAGCTCGCACTGCGAAATATCTTAAACGAAACCGCATGAGGCTAGCAGACTACAAAATAAATTCTGACTGCCTCACTGATGTTGGAATACTTATAGGCGCTGATCATTATTATAAATTTATAGCGGGATGCACCAGACAACACGGAATGAATTTGTTGTCATCTGCTGGAGGCAAGTTGCTTACTGGACCGGTGCTTTTCCAACAAAATCCAGCGTCAACAAACCAACAATCTAACAACATAATAGTAGCGTGACAAGGCTTGGAACAGTCACCCCTACATTTCAGAGAAATATCTGAAGATATTGAGTCTGATCCACCTGTACATCGTCTGTGGGATTTAGACACTTTAGGTATTATCCCTGAACAACCAAGCCCTGATGATATGTGGACTTACCAACAATATCTGGATACAGTTGTCTATAAAGATAAACAATACTGGGTGAGACTCCCATGGAAGTTGAATCATCCACAACTTCCAGTTAATTATTTCATGGCAGCCTCACAATTGCAGTCTCAATTAACACGACTACAAAAGCAGCCAGACAAACTGAACATGTATCATCAACTAATCCAACAACAACTCAACAGTAAATTTATCGAGGTTGTTGATAATGATGAACGGAAATTAGGTCACTATTTACCCCATCACGCTGTGGTGAAGGATTCATTGACAACACCAATACGTATTGTCTTCAACTGTAGTGCTAAAGTGAAGTCAAGCAGTGTGTCTTTGAATGAATGTCTCCAAACGGGACCTAGCCTAACCCAAAGGCTACATGATGTGCTATTACGATTCCGCACTGGTATTTTTGCTTATACTGCTGATATCAGTAAAGCTTTCCTTAGAGTAGGTTTACAGGAAGAGGATCGTAATTACACCAAGTTTCTCTGGATTAAGGACCCACTGGATCCTTACAGTGATATCATCACATATCGTTTTGCCTCAGTATTATTCGGAGCGACGTCTTCCCCATTTCTATTGCAAGCAACATTAGATACACATTTGAGGAAGTCTAATAGCCCTTATAAGGCAGAAATTAGTGACAACTTGTATGTCGACAATTTCCAGGGAACTACAAATGACCAATCCAATTTGGTAGAAATCTACCATGAGGCTAACCGTGAGTTATTAGGAGCCAATATGCCATTACAATCATGGGCCTCAAATGATAAATCATTAAACTAGATAATCGAGTAGAATTTCCAGGTTATCAGGTACCTAATCAATTAAAGGTTCTAGGTGTGGAATGGAACACAAGTACTGACGAGATGAATGTCAAATCAGTACAAACCGATAATTCATCCCTTACCATGAGAACATTGCTCTCGTATGTCAGTCAACCATTTGACCCTTTAGGCTTACTTATTCCTATATTAATAAGGGGCAAACTCCTAATGCAGGAATGCTGGCAGAAACATATGGGATGGGATGATCTGTTACCAAGTGAGTTACAAGCTAAATGGCAGATACTCACAACGGATTTCAATCAGTTAGGTATTTTGAAATTTCCTCGTAATGCTTCAGGACCAAACTTGCACGTTTTCTGCGATGCCTCCGGCAAAGCGTATGGCGCTGTAGCCTACTTAGTTAATAGTGCACAATCAATTTTGCTCACATCTAAAGCAAGAGTTGCTCCCATTAAGAGGAGATCTTTACCTCAAATGGAGTTGACTGCATTGCTGGTGGGAGTAAGATTGGCTCATTGCCTGACCAAAACACTCAATAATATCCACTTTGGTGAGATTGTCGTGTGGTCAGACAATGAGGCAGTCTTACAATGGGTAAGAAACAACAATAATAAAACTCCCTACGTCAGTAATCGTGTTAGGGAAATTCATGAATTGTCTACTGGATATAAATTCAGACATGTTCCTACTAAGGACAATCCTGCGGATTATTTATCTTGAAGATTAACACTGAAACAACTTATCAAGTCTTCGCTGTGGTTCAATGGACCTTCATGGCTTGTTGGTGGTCAGTGGCTCAAACAAAGGCCACAAGTCATAGTGACCAATATCACCACTCCCATGAAAGAACCAGAACCTCATCGAATCTTAGCCATTGATCCTCACAATTATTCCAACTTAAGTAAGTTATTAAGAGTGACAGCACATGTGTTTGATTTTCTTGCTAAGATAAGTTTCCCAATCCTATCCTCTACTGGATCAAAAGTGCACAACAAGAGACATATGGAAGTGAAGATGAAAATCTTCCAGATAAATTAACTAAGTCTCTAGGTATTTGGTATGATGCCAACACTCATAATATATTAAGGTGTGGAGGACGTTTGCTTCATGCAAAAATTGATCTGGATACAAAGAATCCAATCCTTCTACCACATCATTACCAAACTTCTAGTTTTACATCACCATCAATACGGTACTTTACATGGTGGAGTGTTAGATACTCTCACCGACCTTAGACAGAAATACTGGCTTCCTCAAGGTCGTCAGACAGTCAAGTCAATTATTAAATTCTGTGTAATCTGCAAAAGATACGATGCTCGAGTATGTCCTTACCCAGGACCTCCACCACTCCCTGAAGAAAGAGTGGTTCATCTTCGTCCTTTTGAAACCACTGGTGTTGATTACACAGGAGCCTTGCTTCTCACTGGCAACCCAGATAAGATACCAGTGAAAGCTTACATATGCCTCTTTATGTGTGCTACCACCAGAGGTGTACATTTAGAAGTGACTTCAGATATGAGTGCTGAAGCCTTCATCCAAGCCTTTCGCAGATTTGCAGCTCGCAGATCTTGTCCCAAACTAATGATATCGGACAATGGTTCCAATTTTGTGGCAGGAGAAGCCTGTCTGCGAGAAGTATGGAATCATCCAGAAGTACAGTCAGTCCTGCAGAGACGACAATGTCACTGGAAATTTATAGCTCCAAGAGCCCCTTGGCAAGGTGGGTTCTACGAACGAATGATAGGAACTGTCAAGAAGTGTTTAAGAAAAACCTTACATCGACAGAAAATTAGTTACTCCGAACTCCAAACGCTTGTTGTGGAAATTGAGGCGCGAGTCAATAACCGCCCATTAACATACCTGTCAGATGATTTCTCACAGAGAGAACCTCTGAGTCCCTCACACTTGATACATGGAGGCCTGCTGAGCCCTCTCATATCTTTAGCAGAAGAGGACCCCGTCGACCCTTCACATGTAACAAGGAGTGACTTAGTAGAAAGTTACCAACATCTCTCAAGAGTCATTGAAAGGTGGAATGAGGTGTGGACTCGAGAGTACCTCACAGCTCTACGAGAGTACCCCTACGGAGCTTCGAGTCCCTATAATAAAGTACAACTTAAACCAGGAGACCTAGTATTGGTTGACAGTGATGGACCAAGGTCAGAGTGGCCCATAGGCAAAATTGTTGCTATCCATCCAGATCACCAAGGTATCCTGAGAGTAGTGAAAGTTTTATGCCGAGGCAACACTACCCTAAAAACCTTAGAGAAGTTGGTACCTCTCGAATTAGCAGAACGAGAGTGTTTACCAGAACCAGCTTCACCAGTAGTTTCTGAGGACAGCGATTCTGATCCACCGAGCATCCGCCCCACTAGAGCTGCTGCTCAACAATGCAAGCGGAAACTACAAGCCTATTACAGCTCTGACCAAGAGCAAATACCTTCCCATCCAATTTAAGTAATCATGATGATACTGCGGTGTGATGTCAAGTAACAAATCGTTACAAGTCACCATGACCCAGAACATTCTCATCACAGTAGATTCTTAGTTATTTGAATTGTGTGATTTAATTCTTAATTGTTGTATAGGCTATAAATAACATCATTTCGTCTAGAGTATCTGAGAGTTTACTAGACTTTGAGACTTAGTAACATAAACATTACATGTCATAGCGACACCAGTCACAGAGTTTATTGTAAGCTTTCTTAGTTATTAGCTTTAGATAATTCATAATAACATGTTCCATTTAACATGAAATCTGCAAGACTTAAGTTTCTTGTATGTCCTTGACAAATACGGGATATCCGTTATGCGTGTACTAACATACTAACATACTAATATTAATACTAACTTCAGGATGGGTATGTCAGTACTCAACATTACACTGCGACCCGATAAATCTCCCCCCGGACTTATGTTGGAAATTTCCAACACTAATACAATACTGTTGTATTATTATTAACTATTACTAAAATCTACTAATTACTGTAGTAACTAAAATTAACTAACAGTAGTGTTCACAAGAACTAATAATTGTATCTGTACAATAATGCTGGAATTCATACGTAACCAAACGCCAGTATTGCATCAAATTCTACCAAGTTAAACACATTTATATCCAGTGTGTTAGAGAATTGAGTGTGATTCTCTAAAATCAGCAGTATTCCGTGTGATAATTATTTACCGATAACATAACTCTCAAATAATGAGAAAATCGAGAGTTTTTAGTTACAACTGTTATCAAGTAATGAATTTAACGTGACGCGTGAATGCCATGGAGAGAACTAAAATCATCTCCATTTCTCGTTTACCATCGTAAGGCGAGAAAGTAATAATATTTAGCTCCCTAGAATTACAACCCAGTCTTTATCAAAGCATTTTAGCCACAACTGCGCGAAATAATATTATTCGTGGTAAGTAATTTCTGTGGCGAATGCGAGACGTGGAGTTGGAGAGGGAGAACCCATTGTTGTTGTGGTAGACGCCAGCTCAAGGAGAAGTCGCCAGTGTGCGGCGTGAAGACTTGTTGCGGAATTGAGCAACTCGTTTTGGTGTCAGAGTCTAGGATACGTTGTGGTGAATTGTCAGCAAGATTTAACCTGACATTCATCCCAGAACTAGTTAATTTGTTCTACGTGATCCATCGTGACCGGCCAAATAAGCGCGTCGACATCCAAGCCAAGCTAGCCACCACGTGTTCGCCATTGCTAGAGCCTGGGACGCGGTTTTCGGCAAGCTTCAACTTATACAGTGCCCTATTAGCTAAGTACATAAATAACTCCCTTTTGATGCATCATTAGAGATTGTATATAGCAGGGTAGCTTGTCGTTAGGTTGAGCGACATAAATAAACCACATGTTAGTATTCTAAATTAATTTTATTCCCATGTTCTTGAATATAGATATATAGTAGCCTAGTACATTGCTACGTAATATCCCTTAATTTACAGCTCGCGTGTGAGGAATTCCACGAGCTGTTACTTTACCCGTGTTATTCATCTCCCAGTGTTCTACGAGGAATTCCGGAGATCCCGAGGATGATTCGTAACTGATGTCTTTGAAAACGTCTTCAAGCTAAGACTTTTCGTATTTCTTTAATTATTCAAATTATCAGTATTTTGATTATCATTTATAGAATGCTGTGTGCACTGGAGATAATACGTGTTTATTATAATTATTAATTTCTGATATTTATGATCTATATTCTTATTGGTGACAAATTTTCTATTGATTCTCTAATTGGTCATAAGATTAGGTTATTACACAATGAACTGTGTTACGAACCACACTAGTTCCTAGACATGTATGAAGTTCTAGCAATAACCCCCCAATGTAGGTGTTTGAGGCTTTGATTCAAGTAAATTATTTATACAGCCCATTAATTACTCAAGTGATTATATTTCCTAGTATTTATCCATAGTCACTGGTTCCTCTAGGAATTTCTAATTATCACTTTTTATTAGTTTCCCTCTTTACTATAAAAGCGGGTGGTCCTTCGTAATTGATTTCATTACTTTAACAATTAAATAAATAGAGTCAAGCCCCAAATGTCCCACACTACCACTCCAGTTACCAAAAGCTTGGATGGAGATGGCTCAAGAACAAACGTTGGTCGAAAAGATAATCTTTCTGAGAACCATAGTCGAGGAAAATAATGAAGTAACACTACATGTATTTGCAGACTCGTCAGCCAAAGCTTTTGGAGTTTGTGCTTACTTAGTGTCTTTGCGTCAATCATACTTAATCACCTCTATGTCCAGAATTGCTCCATTAAAAACTGAGAACTTTGCCTCACATGGAACTTACTGCATTGCTAACTGGCACACGTTTAGCAGTGCATATCAAACAAGTCTTGTCTACCAAGAACATCAAAAATTTCATTATTTTTTCTGACAATGAAGCCATCTTACAATACGAAATGACAAGTCAGACTCCGTATGTAAGAAATCGCATCTCGGAAATTAAAGAAATTTCTGCAGGCTTTCAATTGTTGCAAGTACCAACAAAAGATAATCCAGCTGATCTCTTATCCAGAGATAAGAGAACACAGTTTGCAAAGGCAGATATTTAGTTTCATGGGCCTCGATTGTTAGTGAATGGTAATTGGCCGGAAAAAAAGTCACATGTCATTATGACAAATCCTAACTACCACCAGGCAGCAAGCTCAAACATCAATCATGGATTGTACTCGTCCTTCCTTGCTCATCAAATTTAACAATAGTAACACAGAACGTGTTTCATTATTTCAGGAAAATAGGTATAAAATACACCTTTCCAGAAGCACTTATATATTAGGTAAGACAAGCCCAGAGAGAAACTTATACGAATAACTATGAAAATCTTCCGCATAAGTTAAAGCACAATCTCGGTCTGTGGATAGACCAAGAAAATCACAACATTCTGCGTTGTGGAAGAACACTTAAACATTGAGATATCAATCTAGATACTGTGCATCCATGGCTTTTACCAAAGAAAACTTGGATCATAAGATTGATTGTGTTACATACACAGCAACAAATCATAAAACATGGAGGAGTGTTAGACACACTCACACATACCAGACAGCAGTATTGGATTCCTCAGGGAAGACAGTCAATCAAATCAATCTTGAAAAATTGCATGATATGTCGAAGGTACGATGCAAGAATTTGCTCTTATCCAGGACCATCACTGCTACCAAAGGAACGAGTTATCCATCTACATCCTTTCGAGACGACAGGAGTAGATTATATAAAAACCATATATCTATCATCTAGACAGATGTATTCCTATCAAGGCATACATTTGTCTGTTCCCGGGTGCCACCACTAGAGCCGTACATCTAGAAGTAACACCCGATATGACTGCTCGATTATTTATCCAGGCTCTCCACAGATTCGCAGCACACTGATCGTGCCCTAAACTGATGATTTCAGATAGCGGAGCAAACTTGGTAGCTGGAGAAGCATGTCTACAGAAAATCTGTTCCCATCCTGCAGTTACTATTGTAGGAACCGACTTGTGAGATTTATATTTA
>NC_091225.1:7173878-7278878 GCF_040958095.1 Procambarus clarkii
ACTCTGGTCTTAAACAATGGCTGACCTCCCTCACCACTGTGGCTCCTGACTCCCTTTGTCCAGATGTCAATATGTGGTAGAAGGGTCACATTTACTCTATTTTGGTACTGATAATTAAGTTAATTCAAATGACATGTTTTTATGATGTAATAAGTCCAATGACTACTGTATTAAGTATAATTCCCAACAAAATAGCTAGTGAATTTATAGCACTATGTGGCAATAATATCCCATTTTCTATTGATGGAAAATTCCACTACAAGCTACATTTTTCTATGGTTAACAATTTTCAATGGGTATTCAACAGCAACAATATTATCTGCCTATTGTATTTAATATTAGTAAATTGTGTCGGGTTTTCCGACAACTACCACACTGGAACAGTGTCACTGCAGATGGAAATTTATCCTTCTGAGAGCCCCATAGCATGGAGGATTTTATAAACGGTTAATAGGGACTGTCAAAAGATCCTTGAGAAAATTTCTACACCATCAGAAAATGAATCTTCAAGAACTCCAGACTGTAACCACCGAAATAAAATCCAGGGTGAATAGCCGGCCGTTGATATACTTGTCTGATGATTCTACTCAACATGAGCCATTAAGTTCTTCCCACCTAATGTATGGAAGACTTCTGACTCCGGTACGATCTCTACTGGATGATGAGATCAGAGAAACGTCATATGTGGGTCAGAGCGAGTTGGTTCATGGATATAAGCATCTGTCCAGCATAATCCAAAAATGGAATGATGTATGGACAAAAGAATATCTTGCATCTCTACGAGAACATCACTATGGGGCCAATGTCCCTCATAATATATCTACTCTCCAACCTGGCGATATTGTCTTGGTAGACAGTGATGGCCCTAGGGCTGACTGGCTATTGGGTAAAGTCGTCTCGGCCCATCCAGATAGCCAGGGGATTTTGAGAATATACAGAATCCTGACTAAAGGATCTACTTCCCTAATGATATTGGACAAACTCATCCACATGGAATCAGTGAGTCAGCTATAGTTAGATCCTGGGAGACCCCAATTCCCTCTAACTCCACATGACCCACCGACTCCTGACAGGCACACTCATCCACAATGAACAGCCGCACAAAAGTGCAAGCAAAATTTTCATTTATTTTATCAATCCGATGGAGAGTAAATGAATACATATGGTTACTATTGTCCTTAGTATTAAACTCTGTGCCAGTTCTCTCCCTCTGGAAGATATGGGAAATTTTTACCAACTATATCTATATTATTATCTAAGAAATGTATTATTTTTATATCATATCTAAATCATAACAAAATCATATCAAAATCATATTCGAATCGCTACAGATTCATTATACATCTGGATCCTACATGACAATGCCTATGATCACATACGACCATAGGGCCCTTGGTTGCCTACGTGACTTTGTGCATGATTTCTCAAGGATCTAGAAGCTTCTAGAAGGATTTCTTAATTAAAAAACTATTCGAACAATTCGATTGATTTCTGGTACAGATTTAATCAAATCAATAGTAAGAATCAGTAGTGCTAGCAAATACTACTTATAATCTTTAAATCTTATATCTAATTATATTAAAGTCACATCTTACCTCAATCATATGTCTAGACAGTAAAAATAATCAATCAATATTCAATGAAAGCTACCCTCTCAAGGGAGAGGGGGAGCCAAACTCAGGAGTGAAGGGAGCGCCCACCACGTCCCGAGGGCAGAAGGTGTGTGTTTACAAAACAGTGAACATGTGATACGGTGCCTTAAGAACATTATTTGATAAAGGACTCTTTAATAACTTATCTTTATTACCAGTGATCACTCTCTAGAACTGGGGGAGTACCTGGACAATATCTACTAGGTAAAATTCCTAGTACTTTATCTAAATAAGAGGTAGAGTGGAACTCACTCACCCAGTGTGATGCCATCTTCACCACTTATTCTAGCCAACTGTAAATGCAATTAAGGACATAATCAATTAGCAACGCTACCAGAACATTATACAGCAAAGCTGTGATATAAAATATCATGCCTAAACTCGACAAGAGAGTTAACCAGTCTGGCAACTAGACAGATGGGCACCCTGCATTCAGAGAAGTATATTGAGTTATTATTGCAGTGTGTTGTTGGCCAATTGCATGCTTGTGTAACTTAATATATCCATAAGTCTGTTTTTAAAGGGTGAGGCACCGCCTCATATTTCAGTGAGTATTCATTAATCTTGCAGCGACTAAATCTCTTCCGAGTTCCCAGAGACTTGTGAGATTCACTACCTCGATTGTCCCTTGTTTAGGAAGAGTTCCAGTCGAGCGTAACTGAATCTCTTCATATAAATTGAATATGTCTATATATATAATTGAACATATAAATTAAGGTAATCATTGCTTGCTTAGTTATTTTTAATTTATAATATAAATTTATTTAATTGAATATAATCTCTTGTACAGAGTTAATAGTACTTAGACCACATTTAAGGTCATTTAATATCATACTTCTACAATTTAAATTATGATGTTCATAGTATATGAATACATTGGCTGTTATAGTTATGGTGCTAGGTTGGACTGTGTACATGTTTAAATTCCCGATTTAAACAGAACCATTGTTCAGTTATAAAACTGAGTTATTAAATCTTATCCTTGTATTAACAATACAAGCGGATGCGAGGAACTTGTCTGCAGGTGGATTGTGGATCTTCAATCAACTTCTCCATTCATTCACCAGGACTCCACTTGCCCCTTACAGCCCACAGTCTGTCATTAGGAAAAGAAGAGCTAGGATTTACGACCCTAGCTAGAGGTTTTAGTTGAATTAATTTTGCATACAGTAATTTTTTATTTAGTACAGTACAAGTCCCTAGTAGTTTTTCTCTCATATTAATCCCGGCAGGTTTTCCCACGTCTATGTCACTCTCTGTCTCTAATTTCAATCTTTCAGACTCTCTCAAAATCCTTCATGGGAAAACTTCAGAACCATTAAGATGATATCCTCAGTAAGGTATTTTACAACTATGAT
This sequence comes from Procambarus clarkii, assembly GCF_040958095.1. Lineage (NCBI taxonomy): Eukaryota > Metazoa > Arthropoda > Malacostraca > Decapoda > Cambaridae > Procambarus > Procambarus clarkii. The sequence continues at coordinate 7,176,889 of NC_091225.1, forward strand.
CGTCCTTTCCATCCTGGCTTGCAATGTCCCAAGGATACAAAACAGAAATTTTCAATGGTGCAAGAACTTAAAATTGGAATGCGTAATGTTGCAATGTATTGTACCATGAAATATTAAGGTAAGATGGGCGTATGCTGTGAACTCAGTTAAAAGGGAAATTCCATATGGATATTCCAAATATGAATCATACATTTTTCAAATGGTTTCGTACAATAGAAATTTTGCTACATTGTAATTATTGTTTTGCATCGATGGATTTTCATTGTAACATGCTTGGGAATACGAATGAGGGGTATGAACCAAGCTAAATAGGAAATTTCAAGGAGAATTCTAAATGTTTCCGTACAGTTTCAAATTGATTCGTACAGTAAAAAATATCAACCACTGTAATTATGGTTTTGCAGCCATAGATTTCTCATTGCAACAATGCATCAGGCTTAAGTTTTGATATGAGAACATCTAGCGAAAGTTTCAAATTGATTCAGACAGTTTCATTGAAGCAATTAAGGTTTTACAGTGCATTGAGATGCTTTGCGAGGTCTCTGATAGCATGATCAAACGTTTATTGGTGAAATATGTTCTTGCAATTAAAAATATCATTTAGCAAAACCAAACCTTTCCCAATTATTGTACCAATACGCTTTTTACCCATTCATCACTGTCAATCCTTTCATTCTTCACCTGCCAAATCTATCCAATCTTCTCCATCCCCTCAAAACATTCTCGTGTAATAACGTATATGCATCACTAACCATCCTTTCCTAAACTCATTAGATTTATTGTATGTATAGCAGAAGCGAAGAGAGAGAAAGACAAAGTGAGGACAAAGATAAAGAGTGAGAGGAGACGTGTTTAGGAGATAGGTTAATAGATAGCGGTCAAGCGCCTCTCTACCATTTAGTATGTGCATTATTCATCTCCAAAATTTTCATACATACGTATTTCTATTTTTTAGATACCTTCACATTTTTCCAAGGTAATTGTAATATTAGCTGATGAGCAGGTTATTCCTATCAATCTTCCTTTCCCATGAACCCCCTTTTTGAACTCCCTGTGGGACATTTGGGCTTGACTCTATTTATTTAATTATTAAAGTAATGAAATCAATTACGAAGGACCACCCGCTTTTTTAGAAAAGAGGGAAACTAATAAAAAGTGATCATTAGAAATTCCTGGAAGAACCAGTGTCTATGGCTAAATATTAGGAAGTATAATCACTTAAATAATTAATGGGCTGTATAGATAATTAACTTGAATCAAAGCCTCAAACACCTACATTGGGGGGTTATTGCTAGAACTTCATATACGTCTAGGAACTAGTGTGGTTCGTGCACCAGTTCATTGTGTAATAACTAATCTTATGACCAAATTAAAGAAATCTATAGAAGATTATCACCAGTAAATATAAGGATCATTAACATCAGAAATTAATCATTCTAATAAACACGTATTATCTCCAGTGTACACAGCATCCAATTAAATGATAGGATAAAGTTAATGAAAATTTGAATAAAGAAATGAATACAAAAAGTCTTAGCTTTAAGACGATTTCAATGATATCATTTACGAATCATCCTCGGGGTCTCCGGAATTCCTCGTAGAACACTGGGAGATGAATAACACGGGTAAGGTAACAGCTCGTGGATTCCTCACATGCGAGCTGTAATTTAAGGGATATTACGTAGCATTGCACTAGGCTACTGAAATATCAATATTCATGGAAATGGAGAATAAATTAGTTATAATACTAACATGGGTTTTGTTGAGGTTGCTCGATGTAACGACAAGCTGCCCCGACATATACAATCTCTAATGATGCATCAAAAGGGAATTATATATACTTAGCTAAGGGGTACAGATTATGTTGAAGCTTGCCGAAACCGCGTCCCAAGCTCCACTCTCACAATGGCGGACACGTGGTTGATAGCTTGGCTGGAATGTCGACGCGTTTTAGTTGGCCGGTCACTACAGATCACGTAGAACAATATTAACTAGTTCTATGATGAGTATCAGGGTAATTCTTGCTGACAACTTCACCGTAACGTGTTACAGACTCTGACACCAAGACCTTGTTGCTCAATTCCGCAACACGAGACTTCACGCCGCACTCAGGCGTCTTGTCCTCCTCAAACCACAATGGCTTCTCCCCCTCACCCACTAGCGTCCTGCATTCGCCACTGAAATTATTTATCACGAATAATATTATTTCTCGTAATTGTGGCTGAAATGCTTTAATAAAGACTGGGTTGTAATTCTAGGGAGTTAACTATTATTACTTTCTCGTCTTATGGTAGTAAACAAGAAATGGAGAAGATTTTAGTTTTCTCCATGGCATTCACGCGTGACGGTAAATTTATTACTTGATAACAATTGTAACTAAAAACTCTCGATTTGGAATTATTTGGGAGTTATGTTATCCGTAAATAATTATCACACAGAATACTGATGATTTTAGAGAATCACATTCAATTCTCTAACACACTGGATATAAATGTGTTTAACTAGGTAGAATCTGACGCAATACTGGTGCTTGGTTTCGTAAGAATTCCAGTATTCTTATACAGATATGATTATTAGTTCATGTGAACACTACTGTTAGTAAAATTTAGTAACTACAGTAATTAGTATATTTTATTACTAGTTTATAATAATACAATAGTATTGTATTAGTGTTGGAAATTTCCAACACTCCCTTCAATCCATCTCCTTCCTCCCTCCACCCAACATCTCGCTACTTACTCCCCCCCCCCACTCCCCTCCAACTAACACCTCACTTCTTGCTCTTCTTCCATCCATCCCCTTCCAACTGCTTCATCCTGAAACTCCAAGGGGGATCCCCATCCATTCCTTAGCACTAGAAGAAAGACTGGGCCCCATTGCAACATGGTTCCACATATTTTGCATCATCTTCCTTCTCCTTATCCACAATCTTATCCTCCAAACTCCACAACCTAATTCTCAATACTCCACAACCTCGCCTTCCAAACTCAAACTCCTCGCCCTCCAAGATCCACCTCCTCGCCCTCATGCTCCACCTGCCTCCGCTTCACAAACCTATCCTACGGCACATGCCAACACTTTCTCCACCTCTTACCCAGCTTCCACCTACAGCTACCATCTGCTTTCGCTCCCACTCTCCAAAGCTTCAACCCATAGCTCCACCAGCTGACTCCCTCTTCCACCTTATTCCTTGCCAGCAACTTCCACCGGAACACGTGCCTACCACAAGGTTTCCTCTCTCACCCACGTGTTTCCATATGTCTAACTCCCTCCTAACAGCTCGGAATGTTACCACACCTTGTTATACTAACTTAGTCTCCAATTATACTTCCGTATTATACAGGCCAACCTAATTCAACCTAACCTTTACTCCATCTATTCATCCTAATTAGGCAGTATTTATTTTAGGGGTCAGAACACAGCCTTTTATGTCGGCTTATGGGAATCCCATTCCACCAGGGTAGTAATCTCCTTTAGCCGTATAATGGAGCTTCTTATGATCACTTTATCTAAGAATATCCAGGTACAAAGTTTTTCTGTAGAGAAATGTCTTTTGCCAAGCCTATGTAGTGTTTACCTTTCTCGAGCAAAGTTAAGATCAAATAGGGCAATAAGATATTTATACAGTATCTCCTTTTGACCAAACCCTGCTTTATCATCACTATTGCTTCCTCATTTTTCTCTGCTCGTGTAGTATTTTTAGTGAATGGCAGAGGAAAACTAATATTTTTCCGATCGGATCAGTATGTGGAAGGAAGGAAGGAAGGAAGGAAGGAAGGAAGGAAGGAAGGAAGGAAGGAAGGAAGGAAGGAAGGAAGGAAGGAGGAAAGGAAGGAAGGAAGGAAGGAAGGAAGGAAGGAAGGAAGGAAGGAAGGAAGGAAGGAAGGAAGGAAGGAAGGAAGGAAGGAAGGAAGGAAGGAAGGAAGGAGGAACGGAAGGAAGGAAGGAAGGAAGGAAGGAAGGAAGGAAGGAAGGAAGGAAGGAAGGAAGGAAGGAAGGAAGGAAGGAAGGAAGGAAGGAAGGAGGGAAGGAAGGAAGGAAGGAAGGAAGGAAGGAAGGAAGGAAGGAAGGAAGGAAGGAAGGAAGGAAGGAAGGAAGGAAGGAAGGAGGGAAGGAAGGAGGGAAGGAAGGAGGGAAGGAAGGAGGGAAGGAAGGAAGGAAGGAAGGAAGGAAGGAAGGAAGGAAGGAAGGAAGGAAGGAAGGAAGGAAGGCAGGAAGGAGGGAAGGAAGGAGGGAAGGAAGGAAGGAAGGAAGGAAGGAAGGAAGGAGGGAAGGAAGGAGGGAAGGAAGGAAGGAAGGAAGGAAGGAAGGAAGGAAGGAGGGAAGGAAGGAGGGAAGGAAGGAAGGAAGGAAGGAAGGAAGGAAGGAAGGAAGGAAAGAAGGAAGGCAGGAAGGAGGGAAGGAAGGAAGGAAGGAAGGAAGGAAGGAAGGAAGGAAGGAAGGAAGGAAGGAAGGAAGGAAGGAAGGAAGGAAGGAAGGAAGGAAGGAGGAACGGAAGGAAGGAAGGAAGGAAGGAAGGAAGGAAGGAAGGAAGGAAGGAAGGAAGGAAGGAAGGAAGGAAGGAAGGAAGGAAGGAAGGAAGGAAGGAGGAAAGGAAGGAAGGAAGGAAGGAAGGAAGGAAGGAAGGAAGGAAGGAAGGAAGGAAGGAAGGAAGGAAGGAAGGAAGGAAGGAAGGAGGAACGGAAGGAAGGAAGGAAGGAAGGAAGGAAGGAAGGAAGGAAGGAAGGAAGGAAGGAAGGAAGGAAGGAAGGAAGGAAGGAAGGAAGGAAGGAGGGAAGGAAGGAAGGAAGGAAGGAAGGAAGGAAGGAAGGAAGGAAGGAAGGAAGGAAGGAAGGAAGGAAGGAAGGAAGGAAGGAAGGAGGGAAGGAAGGAGGGAAGGAAGGAGGGAAGGAAGGAGGGAAGGAAGGAAGGAAGGAAGGAAGGAAGGAAGGAAGGAAGGAAGGAAGGAAGGAAGGAAGGAAGGCAGGAAGGAGGGAAGGAAGGAGGGAAGGAAGGAAGGAAGGAAGGAAGGAAGGAAGGAGGGAAGGAAGGAGGGAAGGAAGGAAGGAAGGAAGGAAGGAAGGAAGGAAGGAGGGAAGGAAGGAGGGAAGGAAGGAAGGAAGGAAGGAAGGAAGGAAGGAAGGAAGGAAAGAAGGAAGGCAGGAAGGAGGGAAGGAAGGAAGGAAGGAAGGAAGGAAGGAAGGAAGGAAGGAAGGAAGGAAGGAAGGAAGGAAAGGAAGGAAGGAAGGAAACTATATAACTATGTAAGGGGAAGGGATCAAGGAGGGAACGGATATGGGTAGGAATGGTGCCCAACCACTTGGACGGTCGGGAATTGAACCCCGACCTGCATGAAGCGAGACCGTCGCTCTACCGTCCATCCCAAGTTATTTAATCTTGACGATTTTTGAAAGATAATTATGCTCAGTATGTGGAGTATAATTATCTTTCACAAATCGCAAGTGTAGTCAGTGGGGTAACATATGAGAGGACATATTGCTGCAACTTCACGTCCTGGCTCAGAAAGTTTAATGTTGCATCAAGAAAGAGAGAGATAAACCTTGTCACGTTTATAAATCGAGAAATCCCAGTGTGTGAATACTTATCACGAGAATTTCAAATGCATGTACACAGAGTCATATCATTTACAAGGTATCTTATCCAATTCTAGGATAAACTGATATTTAAATGCAAGCTTTGCATATTAAGCTTCTTATAGGCTGGAATATCCTTAAATATATTTTCCACAGAAGGAGCTCATCCAATTACTTCACATAAATTAAGAAAAACCTACCGAATCTAACCTGTCCTAGTGAGATTCAATCAACCAATTCAATTCAGTTCAATTCACGACCAGAAATCCACAACCAGTTAACACATTATTTCATTCTACCCACTTCAAGACCCCGAACCAACACAGAGACCTTAGAATAAAAAAACATAAGCTATTTATGTTCATGCATGTAATAGCCTGACAATATCCATTATGTTTCATCCACTTGTTCATCTCAGTCACATCATGTACCCCCTCACTCCAAGCAAATATAATTTTTTGGAAAAGTTTGGTAAATTTGTCTTTGAAAATGAAAGGAGTGCCATGCGAAATGCATCCCTAGACTTCTACCCATAATAAATTGTGAAAATTAACTTTTGGAAAGTTAAATTTTCTATTTCTCTCATCAGTGAAGAAAAACATAAAACAACATTCAGAAGATTCTTGATAGAATCATTAATATTACCCTTTGATGCAACCTTCGTATTTTCCTCAGTAGTGACAGCTTTGATGGAAACAATCTGTGATCTCTTGCCATGACTGGAGCTGTTGGGGGTTGGGGATAAATCACACGACTTCCAACACTTTTATCAGTCTTTTATCAGTGATGGTCAAGTGGTTAGCGTAATGGTTATGCTGGTGTATTTCATGCACCATGCTTTCTAAGGTTCGAATCCTTCAAAAGGGAGAGTTCTTATATATATATATATATATATATATATATATATATATATATATATATATATATATATATATATATATATATATATATATATATATATATATATATATATATATATATATATATATATATATATATATATATTTATATATATATATATATATATATATATATATATATATATATATATATATGTATATATATATATATATATATATATATATATATATATATACATATATATATATATATATATATATATATATATATATATATATATATATATATATATATATATATATATATATAAAATAGTTTGTGAGGGTACCACCTCTGGTGCCAATGTGGGGACCCATAGCCTCGGAGAAGAAAATAAAAAGTATTCAGAGGAGACCTTGTGGTTTCTCACTGAACACTAATATTATCTTCTCCTACCACCCCCATTCTTTTGTATGTACACATATATATTTACTTATATATATATATATATATATATATATATATATATATATATATATATATATATATATATATATATAAATATATATATATATATATATGTCGTACCTAGTAGCCAGAACTCACTTTTCAGCCTACAATGCAAGGCCCGATTTGCCTAATAAGCCAAGTTTTCATGAATTAATATATTTTCTCTAATTTTTTTCTTATCAAATGATAAAGCAGCCCATTTCATTATGTAAGAGGTCAATTTTTTTTTATTGGAGTTAAAATTGACGAAGATATATGACCGAACCTAACCAACCCTACCTAACCTAACCTAACCTATCTTTATAGGTTAGGTTAGGTTAGGTAGCCGAAAAAGTTAGGTTAGGTTAGGTTAGGTAGGTTAGGTAGTCGAAAAGCAATTAATTCATGAAAACTTGGCTTATTAGGCAAATCGGGCCTTGCATAGTAGGCTCAGAAGTGAGTTCTGGCTACTAGGTACGACATATATATATATATATATATATATATATATGTCGTACCTAGTAGCCAGAACTCACTTCTCAGCCTACTATTCAAGGCCCGATTTGCCTAATAAGCCAAGTTTTCCTGAATTAATATATTTACTATAATTTTTTTCTTATGAAATGATACAGCAACCCTTTTCTCTATGTATGAGGTCAATTTTTTTTTATTGGAGTTAAAATTAACGTAGATATATGACCGAACCTAACCAACCCTACCTAACCTAACCTAACCTATATTTATAGGTAAGGTTAGGTTAGGTAGCCAAAAAAAGCTAGGTTAGGTTAGGTTAGGTAGGTTAGGTAGACGAAAAAACATTAATTCATGAAAACTTGGCTTATTAGGCAAATCGGGCCTTGAATAGTAGGCTGAGAAGTGCGTTCTGGCTATTAGGTACGACATATATATATATATATATATATATATATATATATATATGTCGTACCTAGTAGCCAGAACGCACTTCTCAGCCTACTATGCAAGGCCCGATTTGCCTAATAAGCCAAGTTTTCCTGAATTAATATATTTTCTCTAATTTTTTTCTTACGAAGTGATAAAGCTACCCATTTCATTATGTATCAGATCAATTTTTTTTTATTGGAGATAAAATTAAGGTAGATATATGACCGAACCTAACCAACCCTACCTAACCTAACCTAACCTATCTTTATAGATTAGGTTAGGTTAGGTAGCCGAAAAAGTTAGGTTAGGTTAGGTTAGGTAGGTTAGGTAGTCGAAAAAACATTAATTCATGAAAACTTGGCTTATTATGCAAATCGGGCCTTGCATAGTAGGCTGAGAAGTGCGTTCTGGATATTAGGTACGACATATATATATATGTACCTAGTAGCCAGAACGCACTTCTCGGCCTACTATGCAAAGCTCGATTTGCCTAATAAGCCAAGTTTTCCTGAATTAATATATTTTCTCTAATTTTTTTCTTATGAAATGATAAAGCTACCCATTGCATTATGTATGAGGGTATTTTTTTTATTGGAGTTAAAATTAACTTAGATATATGACCGAACCTAACCAACCCTACCTAACCTAACCTAACCTATCTTTATACGTTAGGCTAAGTTAGGTAGCCGAAAAAGTTAGGTTAGGTTAGGTTAGGTAGGTTAGGTAGTCGAAAAAACATTAATTCATGAAAACTTGGCTTATTAGGCAAATCGAGCCTTGCGTAGTAGGCAGAGAAGTGCGTTCTGGCTACTAGGTACGACATATATATATATATATATATATATTAGTATATTTTGGTAGCAGTCTTTCCTGTAGACATATTTTATTAAATATGACCGAAAAAGTAAGATTAATAATTCTAACACGAATTTTCTCAATCTTTCGTACATTATGCTTCACTGTTGGAGGTAAATCAAAAATCACTTCTCCAAAATTCATTTTTATTTCTAGTCTGACGCGACACGGGCACGTTTCGTAAAACTTATTACATTTTCAAAGACTTCACAAATACACAACTGATTAGAACTTGCATTTCCCTGATTTTATATCTACTTTTGAGTGAGGTGGGAAGGGTGATGTGGCATTACATTTGAGTGAGGTGGGAAGGATGATGTGGCATTAGAGGATATTAATAGGGTATTAAAAGTATCAACACAAGACAGAACACGAAACAATGGATATTGAATAGAAGTGTTTGTAGAAAGCCTATTGGTCCATATTTCTTGATGCTTCTATATTGGAGCGGAGTCTTGAGGTGGGTAGAATATAGTTGTGCAATAATTGGCTGTTGATTGCTGGTGTTGACTTCTTGATGTGTAGTGCCTCGCAAACGTCAAGCCGCCTGCTATCGCTGTATCTATCGATGATTTCTGTGTTGTTTACTAGGATTTCTCTGGCGATGGTTTGGTTATGGGAAGAGATTATATGTTCCTTAATGGAGCCCTGTTGTTTATGCATCGTTAAACGCCTAGAAAGAGATGTTGTTGTCTTGCCTATATACTGGGTTTTTTGGAGCTTACAGTCCCCAAGTGGGCATTTGAAGGCATAGACGACGTTAGTCTCTTTTAAAGCGTTCTGTTTCGTGTCTGGAGAGTTTCTCATGAGTAGGCTGGCCGTTTTTCTGGTTTTATAGTAAATCGTCAGTTGTATCCTCTGATTTTTGTCTGTAGGGATAACGTTTCTATTAACAATATCTTTCAGGACCCTTTCCTCTGTTTTATGAGCTGTGGAAAAGAAGTTCCTGTAAAATAGTCTAATAAGGGGTATAGGTGTTGTGTTAGTTGTCTCTTCAGAGGTTGCATGGCTTTTCACTTTCCTTCTTATGATGTCTTCGATGAAACCATTGGAGAAGCCGTTATTGACTAGAACCTGCCTTACCCTACAGAGTTCTTCGTCGACTTGCTTCCATTCTGAGCTGTGGCTGAGAGCACGGTCGACGTATGCGTTAACAACACTCCTCTTGTACCTGTCAGGGCAGTCGCTGTTGGCACTTAGGCACATTCCTATGTTTGTTTCCTTTGTGTAGACTGCAGTGTGGAAACCTCCGCCCTTTTCCATGACTGTTACATCTAGAAAAGGCAGCTTCCCATCCTTTTCCGTCTCGTAAGTGAAACGCAGCACGGAACTCTGCTCAAATGCCTCCTTCAGCTCCTGCAGATGTCTGACATCAGGTACCTGTGTAAAAATGTCGTCAACATACCTGCAGTATATGGCCGGTTTCAAGTTCATGTCGACTAAGACTTTTTGCTCGATGGTACCCATGTAGAAGTTTGCAAACAGGACACCTAGGGGAGAACCCATAGCGACCCCATCTACTTGCTTATACATATGCCCATCCGGGCTCAAGAAGGGTGCCTCTTTAGTACAAGCTTGGAGTAGTTTCCTCAGAATACTTTCTGGCATGTCAAGAGGAGTACAGGCTGGATCACGATACACTCTGTCGGCTATCATTCCGATTGTCTCGTCCACAGGTACGTTGGTAAACAGCGATTCTACGTCCAACGAGGCTCTTATCCCTGTGGCCCGTGCGCCCCGCAGTAAGTCCACAAATTCCTTTGGAGACTTCAGGCTGAAGGCGCAAGGAACATAAGGAGTCAGCAGGCCGTTGAGTCGCTTTGCCAATCTGTACGTGGGTGTGGGTATCTGGCTAATGATTGGCCGAAGTGGGTTTCCAGGCTTGTGCGTCTTGACATTTCCATACGCATATCCAGGTTTATATTCCCCAATGATCTTTGGCAGGTGGAGTCCGGATTTCTTGGCGTTCACAGTTTCGATCAGTTTGTTGACCTTTGCTTTTAATTCGGCTGTAGTGTCCTTCGTTACCCTTTGGAACTTAGTTTGGTCAGAGAGTATGATGTTCATTTTCGCCAGATATTCGTCTTTTTTAAGAATGACATATATTGGCGACTTGTCACCTCTCCTGACAACTATCTCCTTGTTCTCGCGAAGGCTTTTAGCTGCCGCTCTAAGCTCGGGGGACAGTATGGTGCTTCTGTAGTTGCCTCGATTCTTTCCTCCTTCTGCAATAAGTTCTGCTTGTAAGGTATCTTTGGTAGTGACCTTCTTTTGTGTCTCGAGGTCGAATATGTCGTCCAACAGAATTTCCAACTCCACTTTCCGGGCCATTTCACTCGGTCTGGACATAACATGACAGTTTATGCCCAGATTTAGGAGAGTGACTTGGTCCTCAGTGAGGTTAATTCCTGCAAGGTTCAGGAAGCCATCTCTTGGTCGTGGAATTGCCATAGGTCCTCCATATAATGTTGTTAGTTTCTTGATAACCAAGAAACTTGATTATCAAGAAACTAACAACATTATATGGAGGACCTATGGCAATTCCACGACCAAGAGATGGCTTCCTGAACCTTGCAGGAATTAACCTCACTGAGGACCAAGTCACTCTCCTAAATCTGGGCATAAACTGTCATGTTATGTCCAGACCGAGTGAAATGGCCCGGAAAGTGGAGTTGGAAATTCTGTTGGACGACATATTCGACCTCGAGACACAAAAGAAGGTCACTACCAAAGATACCTTACAAGCAGAACTTATTGCAGAAGGAGGAAAGAATCGAGGCAACTACAGAAGCACCATACTGTCCCCCGAGCTTAGAGCGGCAGCTAAAAGCCTTCGCGAGAACAAGGAGATAGTTGTCAGGAGAGGTGACAAGTCGCTAATATATGTCATTCTTAAAAAAGACGAATATCTGGCGAAAATGAACATCATACTCTCTGACCAAACTAAGTTCCAAAGGGTAACGAAGGACACTACAGCCGAATTAAAAGCAAAGGTCAACAAACTGATCGAAACTGTGAACGCCAAGAAATCCGGACTCCACCTGCCAAAGATCATTGGGGAATATAAACCTGGATATGCGTATGGAAATGTCAAGACGCACAAGCCTGGAAACCCACTTCGGCCAATCATTAGCCAGATACCCACACCCACGTACAGATTGGCAAAGCGACTCAACGGCCTGCTGACTCCTTATGTTCCTTGCGCCTTCAGCCTGAAGTCTCCAAAGGAATTTGTGGACTTACTGCGGGGCGCACGGGCCACAGGGATAAGAGCCTCGTTGGACGTAGAATCGCTGTTTACCAACGTACCTGTGGACGAGACAATCGGAATGATAGCCGACAGAGTGTATCGTGATCCAGCCTGTACTCCTCTTGACATGCCAGAAAGTATTCTGAGGAAACTACTCCAAGCTTGTACTAAAGAGGCACCCTTCTTGAGCCCGGATGGGCATATGTATAAGCAAGTAGATGGGGTCGCTATGGGTTCTCCCCTAGGTGTCCTGTTTGCAAACTTCTACATGGGTACCATCGAGCAAAAAGTCTTAGTCGACATGAACTTGAAACCGGCCATATACTGCAGGTATGTTGACGACATTTTTACACAGGTACCTGATGTCAGACATCTGCAGGAGCTGAAGGAGGCATTTGAGCAGAGTTCCGTGCTGCGTTTCACTTACGAGACGGAAAAGGATGGGAAGCTGCCTTTTCTAGATGTAACAGTCATGGAAAAGGGCGGAGGTTTCCACACTGCAGTCTACACAAAGGAAACAAACATAGGAATGTGCCTAAGTGCCAACAGCGACTGCCCTGACAGGTACAAGAGGAGTGTTGTTAACGCATACGTCGACCGTGCTCTCAGCCACAGCTCAGAATGGAAGCAAGTCGACGAAGAACTCTGTAGGGTAAGGCAGGTTCTAGTCAATAACGGCTTCTCCAATGGTTTCATCGAAGACATCATAAGAAGGAAAGTGAAAAGCCATGCAACCTCTGAAGAGACAACTAACACAACACCTATACCCCCTATTAGACTATTTTACAGGAACTTCTTTTCCACAGCTCATAAAACAGAGGAAAGGGTCCTGAAAGATATTGTTAATAGAAACGTTATCCCTACAGACAAAAATCAGAGGATACAACTGACGATTTACTATAAAACCAGAAAAACGGCCAGCCTACTCATGAGAAACTCTCCAGACACGAAACAGAACGCTTTAAAAGAGACTAACGTCGTCTATGCCTTCAAATGCCCACTTGGGGACTGTAAGCTCCAAAAAACCCAGTATATAGGCAAGACAACAACATCTCTTTCTAGGCGTTTAACGATGCATAAACAACAGGGCTCCATTAAGGAACATATAATCTCTTCCCATAACCAAACCATCGCCAGAGAAATCCTAGTAAACAACACAGAAATCATCGATAGATACAGCGATAGCAGGCGGCTTGACGTTTGCGAGGCACTACACATCAAGAAGTCAACACCAGCAATCAACAGCCAATTATTGCACAACTATATTCTACCCACCTCAAGACTCCGCTCCAATATAGAAGCATCAAGAAATATGGACCAATAGGCTTTCTACAAACACTTCTATTCAATATCCATTGTTTCGTGTTCTGTCTTGTGTTGATACTTTTAATACCCTATTAATATCCTCTAATGCCACATCATCCTTCCCACCTCACTCAAATGTAATGCCACATCACCCTTCCCACCTCACTCAAAAGTAGATATAAAATCAGGGAAATGCAAGTTCTAATCAGTTGTGTATTTGTGAAGTCTTTGAAAATGTAATAAGTTTTACGAAACGCGCCCGTGTCGCGTCAGACTAGAAATAAAAATGAATTTTGGAGAAGTGATTTTTGATTTACCTCCAACAGTGAAGCATAATGTACGAAAGATTGAGAAAATTCGTGTTAGAATTATTAATCTTACTTTTTCGGTCATATTTAATAAAATATATATATATATATATATATATATATATATATATATATATATATATATATATATTATATATATATATATATTATATATATATATATATATATATATATATATGTATATATATATAACTTTAGAACACTTTCCCATGAGGAGACTCGAACCCTAGCCAGCACAGAAGCCTTCCAGCAACTGGCATAACAGGTACGCCTTAACCCACTCCACCACGTGCTCAGACCCTTAAAAGAGATGGTAATTTCGGAGTATTTATACACTCCAAAGACCACCACCTCCCAAGAGCACTAGAGCAAGTGAGGGTTCATTTTTATGTTTTTCATCAAGTCCCTGTTAATATGGGAGAACACTGTGTCTATGCTTGAGGCACAACTCTCCTAAACACGAGAGTGAAGTATACAACTTTAGAACACTTTCCCACCAGGAGACTCGAACCCTAGCCAGCACAGAAGCCTTCCAGCAACTGGCATAACAGGTACGCCTTAACCCACTCCACCACCTGCTCAGACCCTTAAAAGAGATGGTAATTTCGGAGTATTTATACACTCCAAAGACCACCACCTCCCAAGAGCACTAGAGCAAGTGAGGGGTCATTTTTACGTTTTTTCATCAAGTCCCTGTTAATATGGGAGAACACTGTGTCTATGCTTAAAGGTTAAGGCGTACCTGTTATCCCAGTTGCTGGAAGGCTTCTGTGCTGGCTAGGGTTCGAGTCTCCTGGTGGGAAAGTGTTCTAAAGTTGTATACTTCACTCTCGTGTTTAGGAGAGTTGTGCCTCAAGCATAGACACAGTGTTCTCCCATATTAACAGGGACTTGATGAAAAAACGTAAAAATGTTTGTCTATATGTCTACAGGAAAGACTGCTACCAAAATATACTAATATTAAAGCGTACGACCCAGCAGCAAGGAATCAAGCCTTCACGATAAAATATCGCCAGGATCTGATTTGTGATCAGATATACAAGGGAGAGAATGAAATCAAAGACAACAAAACGCAACTACTTCATGCTACAAACGAGTGGAGAAATAGCAACATCGACGAAAGTATCCGTACCCGCATTGAACGACACCTCGACATCCTCACAGACCAACATCACCTCAGCACTGAAACAAGGATTATCAAGAAACTAACAACATTATATGGAGGACCTATGGCAATTCCACGACCAAGAGATGGCTTCCTGAACCTTGCAGGAATTAACCTCACTGAGGACCAAGTCACTCTCCTAAATCTGGGTATAAACTGTCATGTTATGTCCAGACCGAGTGAGATGGCCCGGAGAGTAGAGTTGGAAATTCTGTTGGACGACATATTCGACCTCGAGACACAAAAGAAGGTCACTACCAAAGATACCTTACAAGCAGAACTTATTGCAGAAGGAGGAAAGAATCGAGGCAATTACAGAAGCACCATACTGTCCCCCGAGCTTAAAGCGGCAGCTAAAAGCCTTCGTGAGAACAAGGAGATAGTTGTCAGGAGAGGTGACAAGTCGTCAATATATGTCATTCTTAAAAAAGACGAATATCTGGCGAAAATGAACATCATACTCTCTGACCAAAGTAAGTTCCAAAGGGTAACGAAGGACACTACAGCCGAATTAAAAGCAAAGGTCAACAAACTGATCAAAACTGTGAACGCCAAGAAATCTGGACTCCACCTGCCAAAGATCATTTGGGAATATAAACCTGGATATGCGTATGGAAATGTCAAGACACACAAGCCTGGAAACCCACTTCGGCCAATCATTAGCCAGATACCCACACCCACGTACAGACTGGCGAAGCGACTCAACGGCCTGCTGACTCCTTATGTTCCTTGCGCCTTCAGCCTGAAGTCTTCAAAGGAATTTGTTGACTTACTGCGGGGCACACGGGCCACAGGGATAAGAGCCTCGTTGGACGTAGAATCGCTGTTTACCAACGTACCTGTGGACGAGACAATCGGAATGATAGCCGACAGAGTGTATCGTGATCCAACCTGTACTCCTCTTGACATACCAGAAAATATTCTGAGGAAACTACTCCAAGATTGTACTAAAGAGGCACCCTTCTTGAGCCCGGATGGGCACATGTATAAGCAAGTAGATGGGGTCGCCATGGGTTCTCCCCTAGGTGTCCTGTTTGCAAACTTCTACATGGGTACCATCGAGCAAAAAGTCTTAGTCGACATGAACTTGAAACCGGCCATATACTGCAGGTATGTTGACGACATTTTTACACAGGTACCTGATGTCAGACATCTGCAGGAGCTGAAGGAGGCATTTGAGCAGAGTTCCGTGCTGCGTTTCACTTACGAGATGGAAAAGGATGGGAAGCTGCCCTTTCTAGATGTAACAGTCATGGAAAAGGGCGGAGGTTTCCACACTGCAGTCTACACTAAGGAAACAAACATAGGAATGTGCCTAAATGCCAACAGCGACTGCCCAGACAGGTACAAAAGGAGTGTTGTTAACGCATATGTCGACCGTGCTCTCAGCCACAGCTCAGAATGGAAGCAAGTCGACGAAGAACTCTGTAGGGTAAGGCAGGTCCTAGTCAATAACGGCTTCTCCAATGGTTTCGTCAAAGACATCATAAGAAGGAAAGTGAAAAGCCATGCAACCTCTGAAGAAACAACTAACACAACACCTATACCCCCTATTATACTATTTTACAGGAACTTCTTTTCCACAGCTCATAAAACGGAGGAAAGGGTCCTGAAAGATATTGTTAATAGAAACGTTATCCCTACAGACAAAAATCAGAGGATACAACTGACCATTTACTATAAAACCAGAAAAACGGCCAGCCTACTCATGAGAAACTCTCCAGACACAAAACAGAACGCTTTAAAAGAGACTAACGTCGTCTATGCCTTCAAATGCCCACTTGGGGACTGTAAGCTCCAAAAAACCCAGTATATAGGCAAGACAACAACATCTCTTTCCAGGCGTTTAACGATGCATAAGCAACAGGGCTCCATTAAGGAACATATAATCTCTTCCCACAACCAAACCATCGCCAGAGAAATCCTAGTAAACAACACAGAAATCATCGATAGATACAGCGATAGCAGGCGGCTTGACGTTTGCGAGGCACTACACATCAAGAAGTCAACACCAGCAATCAACAGCCAATTATTGCACAACTATATTCTACCCACCTCAAGACTCCACTCCAATATAGAAGCATCAAGAAATATGGACCAAATGGCTTTTTACAAACACTTCTATTCAATATCCATTGTTTCGTGTTCTGTCTTGTGTTGATGAAATTAATACCCTATTAATACCACCTTTTGTTCTGTCTTGTGTTGATGAAATTAATACCTATTAATGCCACCACTTGTTCTGTCTTGTGTTAATGCCACATCACCCCTTCCACCTCACTCAAATGTAGATATAAAATCGGAGATGCGTAAGTTCTATTCAGTTGTGTATTTGTGAACTAAAGTCTTTGAAAATGTAATAAGTTTTACGAAACGCGCTCGTGTCGCGTCAGACTAGAAATAAAAATGAATTTTGGAGAATTGATTTTTGATTTACCTCCAACAGTGAAAAGAAATGTACGAAAGATTGAGAAAATTCGTATTAGAATTATTAATCTTACTTTTTCGGTCATATTTAATAATATTTATATATATATATATATATATATATATATATATATATATATATATATATATATATATATATATATATATATATATATGTCGTACCTAGTAGCCAGAATGCACTTCTGAGCCTACTATGCAAGGCCCGATTTGCCTAATAAGCCAAGTTTTCATGAATTAATTGTTTTCCGACTACTTAACCTACCTAACCTAACCTAACCTAACTTTTTCGGCTACTTAACCAAACCTAACCTATAGAGATATGTTAGGTTAGGTTAGGTAGGGTTGGTTAGGTTCAGTCATATATCTACGTTAATTTTAACTCCAATAAACAAAAATTCACCTCATACATAATGAAATGGGTAGCTTTATCATTTCATAAGAAAAAAATTAGAAAAAATATATTAATTCAGGAAAACTTGGCTTAGTAGGCAAATCGGGCCTTGCATAGTAGGCCAAAAAGGATGGGAAGCTGCCCTTTCTAGATGTAACAGTCATGGAAAAGGGCGGAGGTTTCCACACTGCAGTCTACACTAAGGAAACAAACATAGGAATGTGCCTAAATGCCAACAGCGACTGCCCAGACAGGTACAAAAGGAGTGTTGTTAACGCATATGTCGACCGTGCTCTCAGCCACAGCTCAGAATGGAAGCAAGTCGACGAAGAACTCTGTAGGGTAAGGCAGGTCCTAGTCAATAACGGCTTCTCCAATGGTTTCGTCGAAGACATCATAAGAAGGAAAGTGAAAAGCCATGCAACCTCTGAAGAAACAACTAACACAACACCTATACCCCCTATTATACTATTTTACAGGAACTTCTTTTCCACAGCTCATAAAACGGAGGAAAGGGTCCTGAAAGATATTGTTAATAGAAACGTTATCCCTACAGACAAAAATCAGAGGATACAACTGACCATTTACTATAAAACCAGAAAAACGGCCAGCCTACTCATGAGAAACTCTCCAGACACAAAACAGAACGCTTTAAAAGAGACTAACGTCGTCTATGCCTTCAAATGCCCACTTGGGGACTGTAAGCTCCAAAAAACCCAGTATATAGGCAAGACAACAACATCTCTTTCCAGGCGTTTAACGATGCATAAGCAACAGGGCTCCATTAAGGAACATATAATCTCTTCCCACAACCAAACCATCGCCAGAGAAATCCTAGTAAACAACACAGAAATCATCGATAGATACAGCGATAGCAGGCGGCTTGACGTTTGCGAGGCACTACACATCAAGAAGTCAACACCAGCAATCAACAGCCAATTATTGCACAACTATATTCTACCCACCTCAAGACTCCACTCCAATATAGAAGCATCAAGAAATATGGACCAAATGGCTTTTTACAAACACTTCTATTCAATATCCATTGTTTCGTGTTCTGTCTTGTGTTGATGAAATTAATACCCTATTAATACCACCTTTTGTTCTGTCTTGTGTTGATGAAATTAATACCTATTAATGCCACCACTTGTTCTGTCTTGTGTTAATGCCACATCACCCCTTCCACCTCACTCAAATGTAGATATAAAATCGGAGATGCGTAAGTTCTATTCAGTTGTGTATTTGTGAACTAAAGTCTTTGAAAATGTAATAAGTTTTACGAAACGCGCTCGTGTCGCGTCAGACTAGAAATAAAAATGAATTTTGGAGAATTGATTTTTGATTTACCTCCAACAGTGAAAAGAAATGTACGAAAGATTGAGAAAATTCGTATTAGAATTATTAATCTTACTTTTTCGGTCATATTTAATAATATTTATATATATATATATATATATATATATATATATATATATATATATATATATATATATATATATATATATGTCGTACCTAGTAGCCAGAATGCACTTCTGAGCCTACTATGCAAGGCCCGATTTGCCTAATAAGCCAAGTTTTCATGAATTAATTGTTTTCCGACTACCTAACCTACCTAACCTAACCTAACCTAACTTTTTCGGCTACTTAACCAAACCTAACCTATAGAGATATGTTAGGTTAGGTTAGGTAGGGTTGGTTAGGTTCAGTCATATATCTACGTTAATTTTAACTCCAATAAACAAAAATTCACCTCATACATAATGAAATGGGTAGCTTTATCATTTCATAAGAAAAAAATTAGAAAAAATATATTAATTCAGGAAAACTTGGCTTAGTAGGCAAATCGGGCCTTGCATAGTAGGCCAAAAAGGATGGGAAGCTGCCCTTTCTAGATGTAACAGTCATGGAAAAGGGCGGAGGTTTCCACACTGCAGTCTACACTAAGGAAACAAACATAGGAATGTGCCTAAATGCCAACAGCGACTGCCCAGGCAGGTACAAAAGGAGTGTTGTTAACGCATATGTCGACCGTGCTCTCAGCCACAGCTCAGAATGGAAGCAAGTCGACGAAGAACTCTGTAGGGTAAGGCAGGTCCTAGTCAATAACGGCTTCTCCAATGGTTTCGTCGAAGACATCATAAGAAGGAAAGTGAAAAGCCATGCAACCTCTGAAGAAACAACTAACACAACACCTATACCCCCTATTATACTATTTTACAGGAACTTCTTTTCCACAGCTCATAAAACGGAGGAAAGGGTCCTGAAAGATATTGTTAATAGAAACGTTATCCCTACAGACAAAAATCAGAGGATACAACTGACCATTTACTATAAAACCAGAAAAACGGCCAGCCTACTCATGAGAAACTCTCCAGACACAAAACAGAACGCTTTAAAAGAGACTAACGTCGTCTATGCCTTCAAATGCCCACTTGGGGACTGTAAGCTCCAAAAAACCCAGTATATAGGCAAGACAACAACATCTCTTTCCAGGCGTTTAACGATGCATAAGCAACAGGGCTCCATTAAGGAACATATAATCTCTTCCCACAACCAAACCATCGCCAGAGAAATCCTAGTAAACAACACAGAAATCATCGATAGATACAGCGATAGCAGGCGGCTTGACGTTTGCGAGGCACTACACATCAAGAAGTCAACACCAGCAATCAACAGCCAATTATTGCACAACTATATTCTACCCACCTCAAGACTCCACTCCAATATAGAAGCATCAAGAAATATGGACCAAATGGCTTTTTACAAACACTTCTATTCAATATCCATTGTTTCGTGTTCTGTCTTGTGTTGATGAAATTAATACCCTATTAATACCACCTTTTGTTCTGTCTTGTGTTGATGAAATTAATACCTATTAATGCCACCACTTGTTCTGTCTTGTGTTAATGCCACATCACCCCTTCCACCTCACTCAAATGTAGATATAAAATCGGAGATGCGTAAGTTCTATTCAGTTGTGTATTTGTGAACTAAAGTCTTTGAAAATGTAATAAGTTTTACGAAACGCGCTCGTGTCGCGTCAGACTAGAAATAAAAATGAATTTTGGAGAATTGATTTTTGATTTACCTCCAACAGTGAAAAGAAATGTACGAAAGATTGAGAAAATTCGTATTAGAATTATTAATCTTACTTTTTCGGTCATATTTAATAATATTTATATATATATATATATATATATATATATATATATATATATATATATATATATATATATATATATATATATATATATATATATATATATATATATGTCGTACCTAGTAGCCAGAATGCACTTCTGAGCCTACTATGCAAGGCCCGATTTGCCTAATAAGCCAAGTTTTCATGAATTAATTGTTTTCCGACTACCTAACCTACCTAACCTAACCTAACCTAACTTTTTCGGCTACTTAACCAAACCTAACCTATAGAGATATGTTAGGTTAGGTTAGGTAGGGTTGGTTAGGTTCAGTCATATATCTACGTTAATTTTAACTCCAATAAACAAAAATTCACCTCATACATAATGAAATGGGTAGCTTTATCATTTCATAAGAAAAAAATTAGAAAAAATATATTAATTCAGGAAAACTTGGCTTAGTAGGCAAATCGGGCCTTGCATAGTAGGCCAAAAAGGATGGGAAGCTGCCCTTTCTAGATGTAACAGTCATGGAAAAGGGCGGAGGTTTCCACACTGCAGTCTACACTAAGGAAACAAACATAGGAATGTGCCTAAATGCCAACAGCGACTGCCCAGACAGGTACAAAAGGAGTGTTGTTAACGCATATGTCGACCGTGCTCTCAGCCACAGCTCAGAATGGAAGCAAGTCGACGAAGAACTCTGTAGGGTAAGGCAGGTCCTAGTCAATAACGGCTTCTCCAATGGTTTCGTCGAAGACATCATAAGAAGGAAAGTGAAAAGCCATGCAACCTCTGAAGAAACAACTAACACAACACCTATACCCCCTATTATACTATTTTACAGGAACTTCTTTTCCACAGCTCATAAAACGGAGGAAAGGGTCCTGAAAGATATTGTTAATAGAAACGTTATCCCTACAGACAAAAATCAGAGGATACAACTGACCATTTACTATAAAACCAGAAAAACGGCCAGCCTACTCATGAGAAACTCTCCAGACACAAAACAGAACGCTTTAAAAGAGACTAACGTCGTCTATGCCTTCAAATGCCCACTTGGGGACTGTAAGCTCCAAAAAACCCAGTATATAGGCAAGACAACAACATCTCTTTCCAGGCGTTTAACGATGCATAAGCAACAGGGCTCCATTAAGGAACATATAATCTCTTCCCACAACCAAACCATCGCCAGAGAAATCCTAGTAAACAACACAGAAATCATCGATAGATACAGCGATAGCAGGCGGCTTGACGTTTGCGAGGCACTACACATCAAGAAGTCAACACCAGCAATCAACAGCCAATTATTGCACAACTATATTCTACCCACCTCAAGACTCCACTCCAATATAGAAGCATCAAGAAATATGGACCAAATGGCTTTTTACAAACACTTCTATTCAATATCCATTGTTTCGTGTTCTGTCTTGTGTTGATGAAATTAATACCCTATTAATACCACCTTTTGTTCTGTCTTGTGTTGATGAAATTAATACCTATTAATGCCACCACTTGTTCTGTCTTGTGTTAATGCCACATCACCCCTTCCACCTCACTCAAATGTAGATATAAAATCGGAGATGCGTAAGTTCTATTCAGTTGTGTATTTGTGAACTAAAGTCTTTGAAAATGTAATAAGTTTTACGAAACGCGCTCGTGTCGCGTCAGACTAGAAATAAAAATGAATTTTGGAGAATTGATTTTTGATTTACCTCCAACAGTGAAAAGAAATGTACGAAAGATTGAGAAAATTCGTATTAGAATTATTAATCTTACTTTTTCGGTCATATTTAATAATATTTATATATATATATATATATATATATATATATATATATATATATATATATATATATATATATATATATATGTCGTACCTAGTAGCCAGAATGCACTTCTGAGCCTACTATGCAAGGCCCGATTTGCCTAATAAGCCAAGTTTTCATGAATTAATTGTTTTCCGACTACCTAACCTACCTAACCTAACCTAACCTAACTTTTTCGGCTACTTAACCAAACCTAACCTATAGAGATATGTTAGGTTAGGTTAGGTAGGGTTGGTTAGGTTCAGTCATATATCTACGTTAATTTTAACTCCAATAAACAAAAATTCACCTCATACATAATGAAATGGGTAGCTTTATCATTTCATAAGAAAAAAATTAGAAAAAATATATTAATTCAGGAAAACTTGGCTTAGTAGGCAAATCGGGCCTTGCATAGTAGGCCAAAAAGGATGGGAAGCTGCCCTTTCTAGATGTAACAGTCATGGAAAAGGGCGGAGGTTTCCACACTGCAGTCTACACTAAGGAAACAAACATAGGAATGTGCCTAAATGCCAACAGCGACTGCCCAGACAGGTACAAAAGGAGTGTTGTTAACGCATATGTCGACCGTGCTCTCAGCCACAGCTCAGAATGGAAGCAAGTCGACGAAGAACTCTGTAGGGTAAGGCAGGTCCTAGTCAATAACGGCTTCTCCAATGGTTTCGTCGAAGACATCATAAGAAGGAAAGTGAAAAGCCATGCAACCTCTGAAGAAACAACTAACACAACACCTATACCCCCTATTATACTATTTTACAGGAACTTCTTTTCCACAGCTCATAAAACGGAGGAAAGGGTCCTGAAAGATATTGTTAATAGAAACGTTATCCCTACAGACAAAAATCAGAGGATACAACTGACCATTTACTATAAAACCAGAAAAACGGCCAGCCTACTCATGAGAAACTCTCCAGACACAAAACAGAACGCTTTAAAAGAGACTAACGTCGTCTATGCCTTCAAATGCCCACTTGGGGACTGTAAGCTCCAAAAAACCCAGTATATAGGCAAGACAACAACATCTCTTTCCAGGCGTTTAACGATGCATAAGCAACAGGGCTCCATTAAGGAACATATAATCTCTTCCCACAACCAAACCATCGCCAGAGAAATCCTAGTAAACAACACAGAAATCATCGATAGATACAGCGATAGCAGGCGGCTTGACGTTTGCGAGGCACTACACATCAAGAAGTCAACACCAGCAATCAACAGCCAATTATTGCACAACTATATTCTACCCACCTCAAGACTCCACTCCAATATAGAAGCATCAAGAAATATGGACCAAATGGCTTTTTACAAACACTTCTATTCAATATCCATTGTTTCGTGTTCTGTCTTGTGTTGATGAAATTAATACCCTATTAATACCACCTTTTGTTCTGTCTTGTGTTGATGAAATTAATACCTATTAATGCCACCACTTGTTCTGTCTTGTGTTAATGCCACATCACCCCTTCCACCTCACTCAAATGTAGATATAAAATCGGAGATGCGTAAGTTCTATTCAGTTGTGTATTTGTGAACTAAAGTCTTTGAAAATGTAATAAGTTTTACGAAACGCGCTCGTGTCGCGTCAGACTAGAAATAAAAATGAATTTTGGAGAATTGATTTTTGATTTACCTCCAACAGTGAAAAGAAATGTACGAAAGATTGAGAAAATTCGTATTAGAATTATTAATCTTACTTTTTCGGTCATATTTAATAATATTTATATATATATATATATATATATATATATATATATATATATATATATATATATATATATATATATATATATATATATATATATATATATATATATGTCGTACCTAGTAGCCAGAATGCACTTCTGAGCCTACTATGCAAGGCCCGATTTGCCTAATAAGCCAAGTTTTCATGAATTAATTGTTTTCCGACTACCTAACCTACCTAACCTAACCTAACCTAACTTTTTCGGCTACTTAACCAAACCTAACCTATAGAGATATGTTAGGTTAGGTTAGGTAGGGTTGGTTAGGTTCAGTCATATATCTACGTTAATTTTAACTCCAATAAACAAAAATTCACCTCATACATAATGAAATGGGTAGCTTTATCATTTCATAAGAAAAAAATTAGAAAAAATATATTAATTCAGGAAAACTTGGCTTAGTAGGCAAATCGGGCCTTGCATAGTAGGCCAAAAAGGATGGGAAGCTGCCCTTTCTAGATGTAACAGTCATGGAAAAGGGCGGAGGTTTCCACACTGCAGTCTACACTAAGGAAACAAACATAGGAATGTGCCTAAATGCCAACAGCGACTGCCCAGACAGGTACAAAAGGAGTGTTGTTAACGCATATGTCGACCGTGCTCTCAGCCACAGCTCAGAATGGAAGCAAGTCGACGAAGAACTCTGTAGGGTAAGGCAGGTCCTAGTTAATAACGGCTTCTCCAATGGTTTCGTCGAAGACATCATAAGAAGGAAAGTGAAAAGCCATGCAACCTCTGAAGAAACAACTAACACAACACCTATACCCCCTATTATACTATTTTACAGGAACTTCTTTTCCACAGCTCATAAAACGGAGGAAAGGGTCCTGAAAGATATTGTTAATAGAAACGTTATCCCTACAGACAAAAATCAGAGGATACAACTGACCATTTACTATAAAACCAGAAAAACGGCCAGCCTACTCATGAGAAACTCTCCAGACACAAAACAGAACGCTTTAAAAGAGACTAACGTCGTCTATGCCTTCAAATGCCCACTTGGGGACTGTAAGCTCCAAAAAACCCAGTATATAGGCAAGACAACAACATCTCTTTCCAGGCGTTTAACGATGCATAAGCAACAGGGCTCCATTAAGGAACATATAATCTCTTCCCACAACCAAACCATCGCCAGAGAAATCCTAGTAAACAACACAGAAATCATCGATAGATACAGCGATAGCAGGCGGCTTGACGTTTGCGAGGCACTACACATCAAGAAGTCAACACCAGCAATCAACAGCCAATTATTGCACAACTATATTCTACCCACCTCAAGACTCCACTCCAATATAGAAGCATCAAGAAATATGGACCAAATGGCTTTTTACAAACACTTCTATTCAATATCCATTGTTTCGTGTTCTGTCTTGTGTTGATGAAATTAATACCCTATTAATACCACCTTTTGTTCTGTCTTGTGTTGATGAAATTAATACCTATTAATGCCACCACTTGTTCTGTCTTGTGTTAATGCCACATCACCCCTTCCACCTCACTCAAATGTAGATATAAAATCGGAGATGCGTAAGTTCTATTCAGTTGTGTATTTGTGAACTAAAGTCTTTGAAAATGTAATAAGTTTTACGAAACG
Organism: Procambarus clarkii; assembly: GCF_040958095.1. Taxonomy (NCBI): domain Eukaryota; kingdom Metazoa; phylum Arthropoda; class Malacostraca; order Decapoda; family Cambaridae; genus Procambarus; species Procambarus clarkii. The sequence goes on from NC_091225.1 coordinate 7,202,739, forward strand.
CGCTCGTGTCGCGTCAGACTAGAAATAAAAATGAATTTTGGAGAATTGATTTTTGATTTACCTCCAACAGTGAAAAGAAATGTACGAAAGATTGAGAAAATTCGTATTAGAATTATTAATCTTACTTTTTCGGTCATATTTAATAATATTTATATATATATATATATATATATATATATATATATATATATATATGTCGTACCTAGTAGCCAGAATGCACTTCTGAGCCTACTATGCAAGGCCCGATTTGCCTAATAAGCCAAGTTTTCATGAATTAATTGTTTTCCGACTACCTAACCTACCTAACCTAACCTAACCTAACTTTTTCGGCTACTTAACCAAACCTAACCTATAGAGATATGTTAGGTTAGGTTAGGTAGGGTTGGTTAGGTTCAGTCATATATCTACGTTAATTTTAACTCCAATAAACAAAAATTCACCTCATACATAATGAAATGGGTAGCTTTATCATTTCATAAGAAAAAAATTAGAAAAAATATATTAATTCAGGAAAACTTGGCTTAGTAGGCAAATCGGGCCTTGCATAGTAGGCCAAAAAGGATGGGAAGCTGCCCTTTCTAGATGTAACAGTCATGGAAAAGGGCGGAGGTTTCCACACTGCAGTCTACACTAAGGAAACAAACATAGGAATGTGCCTAAATGCCAACAGCGACTGCCCAGACAGGTACAAAAGGAGTGTTGTTAACGCATATGTCGACCGTGCTCTCAGCCACAGCTCAGAATGGAAGCAAGTCGACGAAGAACTCTGTAGGGTAAGGCAGGTCCTAGTCAATAACGGCTTCTCCAATGGTTTCGTCGAAGACATCATAAGAAGGAAAGTGAAAAGCCATGCAACCTCTGAAGAAACAACTAACACAACACCTATACCCCCTATTATACTATTTTACAGGAACTTCTTTTCCACAGCTCATAAAACGGAGGAAAGGGTCCTGAAAGATATTGTTAATAGAAACGTTATCCCTACAGACAAAAATCAGAGGATACAACTGACCATTTACTATAAAACCAGAAAAACGGCCAGCCTACTCATGAGAAACTCTCCAGACACAAAACAGAACGCTTTAAAAGAGACTAACGTCGTCTATGCCTTCAAATGCCCACTTGGGGACTGTAAGCTCCAAAAAACCCAGTATATAGGCAAGACAACAACATCTCTTTCCAGGCGTTTAACGATGCATAAGCAACAGGGCTCCATTAAGGAACATATAATCTCTTCCCACAACCAAACCATCGCCAGAGAAATCCTAGTAAACAACACAGAAATCATCGATAGATACAGCGATAGCAGGCGGCTTGACGTTTGCGAGGCACTACACATCAAGAAGTCAACACCAGCAATCAACAGCCAATTATTGCACAACTATATTCTACCCACCTCAAGACTCCACTCCAATATAGAAGCATCAAGAAATATGGACCAAATGGCTTTTTACAAACACTTCTATTCAATATCCATTGTTTCGTGTTCTGTCTTGTGTTGATGAAATTAATACCCTATTAATACCACCTTTTGTTCTGTCTTGTGTTGATGAAATTAATACCTATTAATGCCACCACTTGTTCTGTCTTGTGTTAATGCCACATCACCCCTTCCACCTCACTCAAATTAGGTCAGGTGTCAATATGGAGAAATATGGATATATATACATCATATATATATATATATATATATATATATATATATATATATATATATATATATATATATATATATATATATATTTATAAATATATATATATTGTTACAATGCCCTGTCCTATTTCTTTCGTTTGCCTGCTTTAAGAGTCATATCAGCTCTCCCTACTGATTCTCTGAGGTATAGGGAATCTGATGATATATGTGGCGACCAGACCGGCCGCCAGATAAGGGAGAAATTTATATTATAAGTTGTAGGTAAGGGGAAAGTGGCACATTCATATAAATGAAAGAGTATCCCCTACTGCAGGTATGACGTTTTGGAAGGGACACTAGCCGATCGCGGATTGGCCGACTTAGATCGCGGGCGACCAATCAGAGCCCCCCGTGACGTCACCGAGTGCCCCGGGCGGCTCCAACGTCAGAGTTGACCTGACTGTGGAAGTGAGAGGATGCGCCTCGGTCAGCTCTCGAGGATTTGAGGCTCTACAAGCCTTATTCAGTGGATAATTCAGATATTCAGTGGATCACTAGCCATCGCAGCCCACCATAAGTTGTTGGAGACCCTATGCTTCTCGGAAGCAAAAAGGAACCAAGCTCATTGAGCAGAGGAGTGCCAAACTTGGAAAATAGTAGGCGACGACGCTGGGCGGCGCCGCTGGACGTTGAGGTCTGGAAGGTGCAGAGGGCAGGCCTAGCTGTGACTGGGTCACATCCACTGAGGGTTTTGGAGGGACGACACCGTTCCTAGGACGAGGATCAACGCCTTGTGGAAGGGACGAGTGTGTGAATGTAGTGATTAGTTCAGTGCCCATTGGTGAACAAGGATTGGGATAGCTGAATCTCTGGGATTGGGACGGCGACGACGCGAAGGCTTCACGTCACCTGAGGACCTGTGGAACGTTCCTGGATCGTCAAGGATCGACTCAGGAAGCGTGGGAACCTCACACCATCGAGGGACAGGTGTCGTGAGCCAGGAATGAAAGGTAGATCAATTTTCCGTCCCATTACCCCTTGTGTGAGTTTGAAATTTTTTTCTATGCCTACCTCCCTTAGGAGGTGGACTACAAGTTTAAATTCTGCTCACGGCAGTTAAGCATGAGTCCAATAGAAAAAGGAAAAGCGGGAGCAAACCGCCAGGCCTCCATCACCAAGGGTGAAAACCTGTCCACAATAGGCCGCTGGCTCCTCCTAGTTAAACAGGACGTTAAAACTAATAAAGGTTAACCGACGGGTTCTCACAATCAAATATTTGTATTTGATGTGGCGCTATGAATTGGAATTCGAATTCCCAAGAACAGCCGTCATATCAAGATCACATCAACATTTAAACGTAATATGCAGAAATATGGTTGAAGGGTTGACATCAAAGACCGTTTTCTATAACATATCACATTTATTAATAACAAGAGACTAACTACTACATTACCGAGCTTACGTTACGTTAATGTCCATCCAGTGGCACGATAACAAACAGCTAAATAGCAACCCTTGCTGTGAGGCTGCATACTGAACTAACCTGAACACAGGTGTGCCCACTGATGACGCAATATTGCAAATCAAAGAAAAGTATCACAGACTAAGTTACACCACAGTGAATGGGTATGTTATTGTACATCAAGTGGCATTTGCAACACAGCTATTCAACAGCCCCTCGAGAAGTGACAGCAGGCTCCATCCTGCTGACACTTCGGGCTGACAACATGAACTAACTGAACAAATGAAGGATATCCACTGAAGACACAAGCATGCAATCAATAGTGTCTCGGTTTCCCTGACAGCTACTATAATCACAAACTTAGGGGTCCTCCTGCCCCCCAGGAGAGACCCACGTAACTAGGCGGGTAGTCCAACAGTGACCCCCCCTATCACAACCCAGTGTGAGCACTCTTTGCAACTCCCTACAAGAAGTTGCACTGTTGTAAACAGTAACAAAGACAGGCAAGGTGGGATTCTGGGACACAGCTCCACAAATCCCTAGATTACTCTACTCTCGTCACCGGACGACAACCAAAAGAAATTGCCTTAAGTGATTAATTACGTTAATTGACTGATCGCAGCAGTCAGTAACAAAGTACTACGGTAATCACAAACAATTGTCTCACACTAGACAACAACATGATGATACTCTACGTTAATCATTAACACTTGTCTCTCTCTTGTTAACAATAACTCAAACTTATATTACATCACACTTGACTCCTAGCAAGTATTCAATGAGTAATCCTCAATTAAGGTCAAACGGGCCACTAATTACATCCCCTTTGAGTTACGTTAACTAAGCCTACCCTAACTTTGTAGCTTCTCAACAGTCTGTGTCAAAAATTTACTAGTGAGTGTTAATTACCATAATTAATTCCCTAATTAATTCTGAGCAATTAATTAACTGTCACCAGGACCGATAATTAATCATCCATAAATACGTCTCACTCCGCACTGCCTAAGCAGGTCTCATCAAACACTGTGAATTCACGGGAAAGGAGTTAATTACCCTAATTAACAAGATGTGCCACTAATCCACTGTCCTCAGACAGGATATGATTAATACGATTTATGCTAGCTCCATGACCTCCTTTACCGAGTCATTGGAGCTCTCCAATGTTAATTACTCCACTAATTAACCTGAGCCACTAATTGCTAAACCCCTGAAAGGTAATTAGTCTCGAGCAAATTACGTTAACACAAATACTGACAGACTCTGACAGATCCTCTCCCACTACATGAATTCATGATGAGAAGGTTAATTACATAATTAGCTAGAGTGGTCAATTAGTTGTCACACGGACAATTAATTGCTCCCGAGACGTATCTCACTCAAGCTCAACGCTATTCTCTCTCATAACAGCCCTCACTCACTCCACAATAAGTGTGCACCCCTTATCCAGTTAATTCCCCAAGTATTAACTCACTGAATCCTTAAGTCCTCAACACAACTTAAAGAAACAAAGTAACCCCAGTGTTGCATAGGTCACACTACAATGGCATGCAAGAACACAAATGCACTGCCCACATATGATTGCGGCTACTGCAACTCGCTAATTACTGTGCCCACACAATAATGACACACGGTTGTGCAACACACAAGAGTATACCAATATTACTGCCCCCCCTCTTTTTCTTGCAACCGTTGCAAAGGACTACTGTGAACACACTCTTACCTCAGCAAGGCAATTAACCCACAATTGCCTGCTCTCATTAAGTACTGTGAATTCCCCTGAATAATCCTAGAGGTCCCTGAAACCCTCAACACAGTTCCTGGGGCAATAATATCGTATAAACTGATAACAATTCTGCACAAACCTGCAACAAAATGATGCCGTCAGCATACTCCACATGCTAATGACATCATTAGGCAATCAGTCAGCAATCACATCTACTGACTCACCACACAACACAGTACATAAAGCATGCAAATGAACATATAGAAATGGCATTCACATAATCAATGAAAATTATATCATCAGGTAAATGTAACTAACAACACAGACTTCAGGGGTCCCCACTGACATCCCTGCCTACCTCTAATGATTATAATTTTACAGTACTCTATGGCATTAATCCAGTCTGAACGATTATATAGAATCGACAGGCTGGATCACTTATATGGTAAATCTCTACACTGGCCGGTTACATACTCTAGTCAGTCTACTATATATACATTATGATACTACAGTGTGGTCCCGTGTATAATATCTATCTCCAGGTACCGCCCTACCAATCATCTGGACCCTACTGACAGCTGTCACTCAGCTGCTTCTCTAGCCTGGCGAGGCTCTGAGACAACTCTTACCGGGAATTTCCACCGGTACTCATCACACTGTACACAATGATAATAGTACTCACGTCTTTCTCATTTCCCAGGTCACTACCACACTAGCTGTCAACACTTAGCTTGCTCCTCATGCGTCAACAAGATGTGGCCCTAGGCTGTCCCGGGAAAGTGGCCAAGGCATGTGGCCACCACGTGGCCCACAGCGCCCCTCCCGAGCTGAGAGGGGGGGGTAGTAGCCGGCGCGCGGGTGGCCTGGGGGTGGCCACGGGTAGCGCATGACATCATAGCACCCCACCCGGCTGAGCTGGTGCGTGGGGTGGGGTGGGGTTTGGCCGCGCAAGTGGCCTGGGTGGGTGGCCGGCGCGCGGGCAGGCGGGTGGGGTAGCTGGGCCATGTGGCCGGACCATGCGACGGGTGGCCAGGGTGGTCCCCGGGCATACACACGCACGCTGTTGAGGAATCGCCCACAACTCCGGCAAACCAGAGCCTGCCTTACTCTACACTGGGGTGACAATGGCCGGCGGCGTCACCACATGGCCGCTGCCAGGTGGAATACAAAAAATCCAACAGGGGCCTGTAATATCACACTCGATTACACTGCCCATAATACCACCGATTGTCCATTGTCCATACAACACTAGACAGGATACTCGACCCACCTGTTACACCATGAGGCTCTGCCAGCTGCCTCATGGGTGAACACTGTCAACTGTCTCTTTAGCTTTTTACTGTTCCTTCCGTAAATCGTCGGCCCTCGAATTTCCCGAAAATTGGGCCTAGACACAACCAGGGATAGCAGGGGTGCCATCCCTGCTAGTTAACACGGTAACGTCCGCGATTAACGGGGGTGGAGGGGAAAAACTCCCCCCCTCCACCCAGACACGTCCTCGTCCACCTGCTACCCTGCTCAGACTCCCTATTTCCCGGGCTAGGGAAACTCAAAATGCCCATACCTCCTCCCGACTTTGTCTTGACCAATCAGCCTAAAGCCGGCACGGCTCCCTCGTGCCGCTCCCAATCACAGCTCTTCGCGCCAAAACTCGGCTTGGAGCACACATGCCTACTCCAATCACATGCCTCCAGCATCCCGTGACGTCACAAGGAGGGGGAGGCCTAAAAGACAGTGGCGTACTGTCACACATGTTGGGGGGGGGGGGACAACGTTCACCCCACTCGCCCCTCCCCATCTCTAACGATTTTAGTCAAGTATCCACCTCATCCTATTTCACAGAAACAGGAAAATTTCTGTAATTCTCTCTACCGAGCAATCACAGACTTCTAACCAGTCCCAACCGACAGTCCTTAACATAAGCTTTCATTCAACACCCCACAAGTATATGTTATTTTGAAAGCTTCAGTTTCTAGAGTGACTAGCCTAATCTAGAAACTAGGAAAACTAGCTGAGGGAATCTAGATTCCCTCACAGTGAGTAGGCTAGATAGGCCACGATATATACTTATGCATGTGGCAGTATGACATTAATACTTTAGTAGTAGAATAGGCTGCAGGGCAGCTTGTGTCCAAGACTGTTGGAGAGGACAGTGTGTGTGGACGGCAGGACAGTTGAAGAAGAGGTGCTGACGTGCTGAAGAGGCCCTTCTGTGAGAGAGTGTGTGACTCCTGTCTAATCTGCCCAGTTGAAGGAGTGGTTGGAGGTCGTGAAAGAAGAGTTGCTGAAGATCTCCAGATTTATTATCCTTATTTTTATTTTCATGTATTGCTTGTGATTGTATGTGTGATCATGTAATTGTATCAGTAAATTAACACATTTTACCGTTGTGTTTTAGTGTGCCTCCATTATAATATTTCTCTATGAGCATACACGTGGGTTATCATAGTACCCCCTAGGGAACGTCACGTTCTCTATAGAAGTTCTTGTCGCCTGGAGAGTGGTAAAGCAGCACAGACTAATATAAGAGTGTACCCTTAGCCATCCGGCTAGTATCAGAGCCTGACTGGTGGCAACAGGTAACGTAGTGGCTGGAGAGAGGTAAAGCCACACAGACTTTTAAGGGAGAGTACCTTGGTCCAACAGTCCAATAGCAGATCTATGGGAGTAGCAACACTCTGGCAACAAACAGTATAGAATACACTCACTGAACTGCATCGCTGGGGTGCAGATATACGAACCCAGCTGGCGACCTTGTTAAGAATAAGATAGAGAAGGCAGGCGGGAAAGGAGTTCCTCCAACCTTTATGTCTGGCAGGCAAGACTCAGGGGAATTTATTGTTATAAGGTAAGCCTGAGTCTTCCTTCACTCCTCCATGGGTCTAGGCCGGAACTGCTGATAGCAGCTTCCGCGTGGTTGACTGAAGGGCTTCCAGGGTGAATCAGTGGCACCCCCTTCAGTGCTGGAAGCAAAGACCTGCGGTGGTGGGCATTGCTGGTCCTCTCCTGTGGGACCAAGTAGACTCCGGTGAATCTCAGGAGTCGGAGGGGCTGTGTATTCTGCCTTCTGAGCCCTTAACAGCCGAGTGCTAGCGGAGACCTGGCCCATCCCTCGTGACAATATATATATATATATATATATATATATATATATATATATATATATATATATATATATATATATGTCGTACCTAGTAGCCAGAACTCACTTCTCAGCCTACTATTCAAGGCCCGATTTGCCTAATAAGCCAAGTTTTCCTTAATTAATATATTTACTATAATTTTTTTCTTATGAAATGATAAAGCAACCCTTTTCTCTATGTATGAGGTCAATTTTTTTTTATTGTAGTTAAAATTAACGTAGATATATGACCGAACCTAACCAACCCTACCTAACCTAACCTAACCTATATTTATAGGTAAGGTTAGGTTAGGTAGCCAAAAAAAGCTAGGTTAGGTTAGGTTAGGTAGGTTAGGTAGACGAAAAAACATTAATTCATGAAAACTTGGCTTATTAGGCAAATTGGGCCTTGAATAGTAGGCTGAGAAGTGCGTTCTGGCTATTAGGTACGACATATATATATATATATATATATATATATATATATATATATATATATATATATATATATATATATATATATATGTATATATATGTATGTATATATATATATATATATATATATATGTATATATATATATATATATATACATATATATATATATATATATATATATACATATATATATAGATATATAAATATATATATTTCTATATATATTTCTATGTATATCTATATATATATATATATATATATATATATATATATATATATATATATATATATATATATATATACATATATATATATATATATATATTATTAAATATAACCGAAAAAGTAAGATTAATAATTCTAACACGAATTTTCTCAATCTTTCGTACATTACGCTTCACTGTTGGAGGTAAATAAAAAATCAATTCTCCAAAATTCATTTTTATTTCTAGTCTGACGCGACACGGGCGCGTTTCGTAAAACTTATTACATTTTCAAAGACTTTAGTTCACAAATACACAACTGAATAGAACTTACGTATCTCCGATTTTATATCTATATTTGAGTGAGGTGGAAGGGGTGATGTGGCATTAACACATGACAGAACAAAATGTGATATTAATAGGGTATTAATTTCATCAACACAAGACAGAACAAGAGTATTAATAGGGTATTAATACCGGAAAGTAGAGTTGGAAATTCTGTTGGACGACATATTCGACCTCGAGACACAAAAGAAGGTCACTACCAAAGATACCTTACAAGCAGAACTTATTGCAGAAGGAGGAAAGAATCGAGGCAACTACAGAAGAACCATACTGTCCCCCGAGCTTAAAGCGGCAGCTAAAAGCCTTCGTGAGAACAAGGAGATAGTTGTCAGGAGAGGTGACAAGTCGCCCAATATATGTCATTCTTAAAAAAGACGAATATCTGGCGAAAATGAACATCATACTCTCTGACCAAACTAAGTTCCAAAGGGTAACGAAGGACACTACAGCCGAATTAAAAGCAAAGGTCAACAAACTGATCGAAACTGTGAACGCCAAGAAATCCGGACTCCACCTGCCAAAGATCATTGGGGAATATAAACCTGGATATGCGTATGGAAGTGTCAAGACGCACAAGCCTGGAAACCCACTTCGGCCAATCATTAGCCAGATACCCACACCCACGTACAGACTGGCGAAGCGACTCAACGGCCTGCTGACTCCTTATGTTCCTTGCGCCTTCAGCCTGAAGTCTCCAAAGGAATTTGTTGACTTACTGCGGGGCACACGGGCCACAGGGATAAGAGCCTCGTTGGACGTAGAATCGCTGTTTACCAACGTACCTGTCGACGAGACAATCGGAATGATAGCCGACAGAGTGTATCGTGATCCAGCCTGTACTCCTCTTGACATACCAGAAAATATTCTGAGGAAACTACTCCAAGCTTGTACTAAAGAGGCACCCTTCTTGAGCCCGGATGGGCATATGTATAAGCAAGTAGATGGGGTCGCCATGGGTTCTCCCCTAGGTGTCCTGTTTGCAAACTTCTACATGGGTACCATCGAGCAAAAAGTCTTAGTCGACATGAACTTGAAACCGGCCATATACTGCAGGTATGTTGACGACATTTTTACACGGGTACCTGATGTCAGACATCTGCAGGAGCTGAAGGAGGCATTTGAGCAGAGTTCCGTGCTGCGTTTCACTTACGAGATGGAAAAGGATGGGAAGCTGCCCTTTCTAGATGTAACAGTCATGGAAAAGGGCGGAGGTTTCCACACTGCAGTCTACACTAAGGAAACAAACATAGGAATGTGCCTAAATGCCAACAGCGACTGCCCAGACAGGTACAAGAGGAGTGTTGTTAACGCATATGTCGACCGTGCTCTCAGCCACAGCTCAGAATGGAAGCAAGTCGACGAAGAACTCTGTAGGGTAAGGCAGGTCCTAGTCAATAACGGCTTCTCCAATGGTTTCGTCGAAGACATCATAAGAAGGAAAGTGAAAAGCCATGCAACCTCTGAAGAGATAACTAACACAACACCTATACCCCCTATTAGACTATTTTACAGGAACTTCTTTTCCACAGCTCATAAAACGGAGGAAAGGGTCCTGAAAGATATTGTTAATAGAAACGTTATCCCTACAGACAAAAATCAGAGGATACAACTGACGATTTACTATAAAACCAGAAAAACGGCCAGCCTACTCATGAGAAACTCTCCAGACACAAAACAGAACGCTTTAAAAGAGACTAACGTCGTCTATGCCTTCAAATGCCCACTTGGGGACTGTAAGCTCCAAAAAACCCAGTATATAGGCAAGACAACAACATCTCTTTCTAGGCGTTTAACGATGCATAAGCAACAGGGCTCCATTAAGGAACATATAATCTCTTCCCACAACCAAACCATCGCCAGAGAAATCCTAGTAAACAACACAGAAATCATCGATAGATACAGCGATAGCAGGCGGCTTGACGTTTGCGAGGCACTACACATCAAGAAGTCAACACCAGCAATCAACAGCCAATTATTGCACAACTATATTCTACCCACCTCAAGACTCCGCTCCAATATAGAAGCATCAAGAAATATGGACCAATAGGCTTTCTACAAACACTTCTATTCAATATCCATTGTTTCGTGTTCTGTCTTGTGTTGATGAAATTAATACCCTATTAATACTCTTGTTCTGTCTTGTGTTGATGAAATTAATACCCTATTAATACCACATTTTGTTCTGTCTTGTGTTAATGCCACATCACCCCTTCCACCTCACTCAAATGTAGATATAAAATCGGAGATACGTAAGTTCTATTCAGTTGTGTATTTGTGAACTAAAGTCTTTGAAAATGTAATAAGTTTTACGAAACGCGCCCGTGTCGCGTCAGACTAGAAATAAAAATGAAATTTGGAGAATTGATTTTTTATTTACCTCCAACAGTGAAGCGTAATGTACGAAAGATTGAGAAAATTCGTGTTAGAATTATTAATCTTACTTTTTCGGTCATATTTAATAATATATGTCTACAGGAAAGACTTCTACCAAAATATCCTAATATATATATATATATATATATATATATATATATATATATATATATATATATATATATATATATATATATATATATATATATAAATATATATATATATATATATATATATATATATATATATAAATATATATATATATATATATATGTATATATATATATATATATATATATATATATATATATATATATATATATATATATATATATATATATATATATATATGTATATATATATATATATATATATATATATATATATATATATATATATATATATATATATATATATATATATATATATATATATATATATATATTAGTGTGTTTTGGTAGCAGTCTTTCCTGTAGACATACATTATTAAATATGACCGAAAAAGTAAGATTAATAATTCTAACACGAATCTTCTCTATCTTTCTTACGTTTCTTTTCACTGCTGATGGTAATTCAGAGATCTATTTTCAAAAATTCATTTTTATTTCTAGTCTAACGCGACACTTGAGCGCGTTCGTAAAACTTATTACATTTTCAAAGACTTTAGTTTACAAACACACAACTGAAACTGAATAGAGCTTACACATCTTCGAGTTTTTATCTACATTTGGGTGAGGTGGATGAGGTGAAAATAAACTTTGAACAATGGGTATTGATTGGATATTAAATTCAAACACAAGACAGAACACGAAACAATGGGTATTGAATGGGTATTAAATTCAAACACAAGACAGAACACGAAACAATGGGTATTGAATGGAAGTAATTGTAGAAAGCCTATTGGTCCATATTTCTTGATGCTTCTATATTGGAGCGGAGTCTTGAAGTGGGTAGAATATAGTTGTGCATTAATTGGCTGTTGATTGCTGGTGTTGACTTCTTGATGTGTAGTGCCTCGCAGACGTCAAGCCGCCTGCTATCGCTGTATCTATCGATGATTTCTGTGTTGTTTGCTAAGATTTCTCTGGTGATTTTTTGTTTGTGGGAAGAGATTATATGTTCCTTAATGGAGCCCTGTTGCTTATGCATCGTTAAACGCCTGGAAAGAGATGTTGTTGTCTTGCCTATATACTGGGTTTTTTGAGGCTTACAGTCCCCAAGAGGGCATTTGAAGTCATAGACGACGTTGGTCTCTTTTATAGCGTTCTGCTTTGTGTCTGGAGAGTTTCTCATGTGTAGGCTGGTCGTTTTCCTGGTTTTATAGTAAATCGTCAGTTTATATAATCAGAAGATACAACGTTACCCCTACAGACAAAAAACAGAAAATACTATTGACTATTTACTATAAAACGAAAAAAACGGCCAACCTACTCAGGAAAAACTCTCCAGACACAAAGCAGAATGCCTTGAAAGAGACCAACGTCGTCTATGCCTTCAAATGCCCACTTAGGGACTGTAAGCCCCAAAGAACTTAGTATATAGGTGTGAGGGAATGGAAATTCCCTCAGCTAGTTTTTCTAGTTTGCTAGATTAGGTTAGAGTCGCTCTAGGAACTCTAGACAAGAAGTTTTAAACCTACATTCATGTGTATGGTGTTGGATGAAAGCTTATGCTAAGGACCATCGCTTAAGACTACTATTGTATTGTGGGTTGGTGGTGTTGTCGTGTTGATCCTTCTTTACGGATAACCCAACCCACAACTCCGTAGAGTGTGTATACTTTACCAGGAGATCACCCTGGGCGCTTTTGGCTCTTGAAGAGGGGTTCAACGGCACATGTTTAGGGGATGCGGGTCCAATACTTACCCTCGTTGTCACGTGCACACACCCACTCGAGCCGCTGTGACTCCCCACTCTCTCCTTAGGTGATATGATCTCCTCAATCCCCTTTCACTTATTAGTTTTCTGTCCTACCCTGTCCACAGCAGAGGTTCTTGGTTCTTTCTCTCTCTGTCTTCTTCTTCACTACATCCTGGGAAGCCTCACTAGGACAAGGGCAAACACCAGCAAATTTAAATACATTTACTGGACAAAACACATGCACACATATAATAATAATGAATCCTATACTCTATACTATTACAGTCAGGTTGCACTCCAACACTATCAGAACTCTATCATCTGCTTATCAAGTGGTATCCTATCTTCTGATTCACCACCTAATATTACCAACCTCCTCAAGTAGGTCAAGTCTTATAATACGATGTTGCACTATCAGCAAGAGAATATATATATCTATAAACATGTACAAGGAATACCAGCGTATGAATACAATAACATATATATCAGTATAAATGTTCCTTGATACACAACAATGATCCATCGATCACCCTATCAGTCCTAGAACACATATAACTATAGGTAATCCAGCCTACGACCGTAGCTCTATACTTCAGTATAAACACTCCTCGACACAAGAATGGCAAACAATCACTCACCTTTCACTGCATCTTGTACGCTAATGACAACCGAACACTCTATCAACTCCCAACAAGTAATCATTTAGAACTTCCCTTACACATCTGGAAGTTCACTACCCTGATCTCTTCAGGTTCTTCCGGGTTTAACTACTAGGATCCTCTGCAGCTCCCTCAGGCTGCTACCATGAAGTTTCCTTGAACAACTATGGTGCTTCACTACTTCTATTAGGGTCCTCCACAGCTCTCCTGGCTGCTACACCATGAAGTTTCCTCGAACAACTATGGTGCTTCACCACCTCTACAGAAGCACGTGACACTCCTCTTCACTGCTTCTCCTCACAGCTCGAGGTCCTCTCCTCCACTACCTTGGAGTCTTATCAGCTACTCCCTCTGTGCTGGCTTCGAAGTTCTCAGCAACTCCTTCCCCAAAGACAAAACTGCAGCCCATTGACACTCCACTAAAAATGTTTCCCCTTAAACACATAAACAAAAATAATCACACAATATGTTTGCCTCCTATATCTATCTGCTCTCTACATATTGTGAGAGTGGACTCCCCCATTTTGGGCTGGTCCATACTCCGCCTTGCCTGATGGGCCTCACTCACTCTGGGGAGGTCCTCCGCCTCCCAGAGCTGGGCTCCCTCAGTCACCTGCCAGCGCTCAGAGGAGACGGACGTCGCTCTGTGTTCCTCCCTCTCCACTCTCTTATTTTAGGCCTCTTGCCTTATCAAAACATGTCTAACTCATCAATAAACATTGCTACTGTCGCTGGGCACACGACCAACTACAAGTAATCACTATGAACTAGCTTAAATCGTGCTTACTACAGATTACCTAGTCAAGGGCGCTCTTCCCTCTGACAGAGTCTGGTCAGGGCACTCCCACGGCCCACGATAATGTCTCTGGGCGGCTTAATAAACACTCCTCGCCATCCAGGACTTGAGACCACAACGTCCCCAGCTCGATTCCACAGCTGGCATGCCTGCACCTTCTCTTCTCTTGGAGATATATCACTAGGGGTTCCTTTCTGACAGGAGCTCAAACGGAGCATGGCTTCCCCATGCAATGTCTGGCACTCAAGTGAGCTCAAAGCCCTCCAGAAGCGAGCCTCATGCCTCCAGCAAATTATCTACATCTCGTAACCAGTCATTTATCTATTTTCTTATTCACTGCCCATAATCTCAAATTTTTCATCAAATCCAACACGCTATTTTCCATTGGTGTCTAAACCTCCATATTTCCCAGACCTTATAGTCAGGTCAGGCTTGATAGAATAATTCTCAAATGGGAGACTCGTTTTTCGGCTGCCTGGGATCATAACACTAGCCAGCGGTTTGTGACTGCTCTGTAGAGAGAGTTACATAATTTAATCTGCTTTCTGGGAAAATGAGATTTGGGAGAGTGAGTGTGGTACGAGGGAGGTACTTCACTCGCCAATGGTTTTTCGAGGTGGGGGGGGGGGGACGGATGGGTGTAACGCTGCCTCCCTTACCATGTGAGCTATGACGTCACACTCCTAGGCCTCCCCCTCCTTGTCTACGTCACGGGACGCCTCATGGTGAGAGCGTCTGTGATTCGTCTAGGCATCTAAGCCTCGTGTGGATGTTTTGGTGCGAAAGGCGGTGATTCGTAGCAGCATGATGGGCTGTGCCGGCTTCGTGCTGATTGGTCAAGACAAGGTGGGGGGAGACGGGAATTGGGAGTTTCCTCTGCCGGCGAAAATCTTCAGTCTAAGGGCGGCGAGCAGGGGGCAAGGTGTCCCAGGTGGGGGTGGCGTGTATGCCACCTCCACCACCATTAATCGCTGTGTCATCCTTATTATTCATCGCTCATGGTATCCTGTCTATATTAATGGACAATTGGTGGAATAGGGCAGGACCTCCCAGTGTATTGTAGTGAGATTACAGGCCCCTGTTGGACTTTAAATTCCACCTTGCTGTGTCCGTGTAATAACTCGCCTTTTATATCTCGACCGCGCACCCCGCTACCATTGAGCTAACCGTGCAATCTCTGCTACTTCTATGGTAATAACAGATGCTATCGATCATGTAAGATGTTAACACTCGGGCCGTCATACGAAGACGTAAACTAGTAAACAGAAGAAAGAGAGAGAGAGAGAGCGAGAGAGAGAGAGAGAGCGAGAGAGAGAGAGAGAGGAAGAGTGAGGCAGAGCGAGAAAGAGAGCAAGGGAGGGAGAACGAGAGCGAGTGAGGGCGAGGGAGAGTGAGACACTAGTGAGGGAGAGTGAGACAGAAAGATAGAGATAATCGTAGTCACAACCTATCGTATGAGTTACCAAGTGACGCTGCCACCACCCTGAGTTACCGGACAGGGGACCGGAGTGAGGTTCGTAGGTCTTGCAGATGGAATAACCTACCAGGACAGGTGTAGGGGACAATTGAACGGTACAAGGATCCTGGCCTGACACTCGAATAATCCTGACCACTTGGGAACTATAAAGTACACAAGAATAAGGCGGGACACACCCAATACTAACACCTCAACACGGAAGACGAACGGGGGGAGGAGTACTGAATAATTAAGGACACTAGGTCATTAGGGCAAAGGGGGACGGTAGGCCCAATATCACTAAGGCAAGGAACCATTAATACACATTTAATAACACTTAACAATATATGACTTTATTTGAAATAATTAAATAAGACACTTCCTAACTATATTCCCTACTAGAGGCCAAGAGTACTGAATGAGGTGCTTTAGTACAAGAGAGCCGTACTTACTTGTATGTTGTTCCACAGTTTTCCTGGAGATGATGTTCCTTCCCCGAGTCCACACACACCGTTCTCCTGGGCTGCGCCCACTCTACTGTCTGTCAAGCATGATCTCTTGCTCCCCCAGTTGAACATGAGGGTTTTGCATTTGATGTTTAGGGATTAATCCCTGAAGATTATCATGACGGCATCAACTCTGACCTCTTTGTGATTCGATAACCGTTTACCTGACTCTATGGCTAACTTGTACAGAGGTGTAACTTTTACATTGTCTGGCTCCGTGCCTGTGGCTTGTTCATGCTGTTATGATGTTCATATTGTACTACTATGTACTGCTCTCTTGTTACATCCGCCATGTGGCGACGCCAGCCATTAACACACCCGGTGTATGAGTGAGGCATGCTCTGGGTGAGGTGGGTGTATGTGTGTATCTTCCATCCATGTTGTGTACACCTGGGGCACCAGCCATGTGCGCGCCGCACTGCTCCGTGGCCAGACTCCATGGGGCCACGTGATGGCCACCCCGGCCAACCCAATGCACCACCCCTGCGTGCCACCTCATCCCGGGTACCCCGCGCTACTCCGTGGCCACCCTTTAGGGCCACGTGGTGGCCACATGGCTTGGCCACTCCCTTGGGCCACGCTTGGCCACATGCCCTGGTCACACCCTAGGGCCACACCTAGTCACCTAGTCGATGCACGTGGGAGCTAGCTAGGTGTTCTTCAGCAAGTGAGGTTGTGGCCAGGGAGGTGAATGAATGAGAGTGGAAATCGTGAATTTAGTGTCTCAGGTCTGTTATTAATTCCGGTAACAGCTGTGTGGTCCCACAGCGCCTGCCAGGCGAGGGAAGCAGCTGAGAGACAGCTGTCTATACTGACGTCCAGGTGACTTTGTGATGTACCTGAAGGTGTTGTTATACACAGTACCACATGTAGATATATATAGATATATTTTGTGTGTAGACTGACTCGTGTTGTAAAACCGGTCAGTGTAGAGATTTACCATGTAAGTGATCCAGTTCTGTCGATTCTATATAATCGATCAGAGTCTAGATTAATGCCATGTTGCCGCATGCTAATTATATCATTGCAGAGGTAGGCAGGCCAGTGTAGTAGGGTTGTCAGTGGACACCCTGAGGTCTGTATAATTATGTATAATTTTCATATGCATGTATATGTACGGTATTGTGTGGTGAGTCAGCAGATGTGATTGCTGATTGATTGCCTACTGATGTCATTAGCATGTGGGGTATGCTGATGGCATCATTATGTTGTAGGTTTGTCCAGTGTTATTATCAGGTGTAATTTATTACTGCCCTAGGAGCTGTGTTGATGATGTAACGGAGTCCCTTTGATTATTCAGGGGAATTCACAGTATTTAATGAGAACAAGCAATTGATTGGTTATTAGCCTAATTATGAGAATTACTGATATTAACGTAAATTGCTTTGTTGAAGTATTGATTGTGCACAATAGTCTCCTTGCAACTGTTGCAAGATTAGAAGGGGGCAGTAATGTAGGTATACTTTTGTTGTTGCCAAACCGTGTGTCATTACAGTGTGGGTACAGTAATTACCGTGTTGCAGTACCTGCAACCGTATGTGGGCTGTGCATTTATTGTTGCTATGCCACTGTAAGTGTGACCTATGTAACCTGGGGTTACATTGTATTCTTTAAGTTGTGTTGAGGACTTAAGGATTCAGTGAGTTAATTAATGGGAATTAACTTTATAAGGGGTTGCACATTACTTGATGAGTGTGAGAGCTGTTAAGGGGACAGTGTTGAGCTTGTTGAGATAAGTTTTGGCTGCAATTAATTGTTCGTGAGACAACTAATTGACCACTCTAGCTAATTATGTAATTAGCATTCTCATCATGAATTCACATAGTGCGAGAGGAACTGTCAGAGTCTGTAAGTAATTGTGTTAACGTAATTTGCTCAAGACTAAATACCTTTCTGGGGTATAGCTATTAGTGGTTTATGTTAATTAGTGGGGTAATTAACGTCAGGGGTCTTGATGACTCAGATGACTCGGTAAAGCGAGGTCATGGAGCTAGCATAACTCGTTATATTAATCGTATCCTGTCTGATGACAGTGGATTAAGATGCACTCTTGTTAATTAGTGGAGTAATTAACTCCTCGTCCGTGAATTCACAGTGTTTGATGATACCTGCTTAGGCAGTGCGGAGTGAGACGTATTTATGTATGATAATTATTGGTCCTGGTGACAGTTAATTAATTGTTCGGGGTTAATTAGGATAATTAACACTCATTAAAGTAAATTTTAACATAGACTGTTGAGAAGCTACCAAGATAGTGGTAGGCTTGTTGACATAACTCGATTGGGAAGTAATTAGTTGTCCATTTGACATTAATTAGGAATTACTCATTGAATACTTGCAAGGAGTCAAGTGTGATGTAATGTAAGAGACTTTGAGTTATTGTTAACAAGATTTACTTTTGTTAAGAGAGATAAGTGTGGATGATTAACGTAGAGTACCATCATGTTGTGTAAGGAAGACAAGTGTTTGTGATTAACGTAGAAGTACTTTGTTGCTGACTGCTGTGATCAGTTAATTAACGTAATTAATCACATAATCAATTTTGTAATTGATTAAGGCAATTTCTTTTGTAACGAGAGTAAAGTAACTTGGGGATTACTGGAGTTGTGTCTCAGAATCCCACCTTGCCTGGCTTTGTTTACTGTTTACAGTGCAACTTCTTGCAGGGAGTTGCAAAGAGTGTTCACATTAGGTTGTGATAGGGGGAGTCAGTGTTGGACTACCCGCCTAGTTACGTGGGTATCTCGCCTGTAGGGTTGGAGGACCTGTAAGATTATGATTATAGTATCGGGTCACCTTGCAGCGTGACAATATTGATTGCAAGCTTGTGTCATCAGTGGGCATCATTGTTCAGTTAGTTCATTTTATCAGCCCGAAGTGTCAGCAAGATGGAGACTGCTGTCATTTCTCGAGGGGCTGTTGAATAGCTGTGTAGCAAGTGCTACTGGATAGACAATAACGTAACGAATTACTCACTGTGGTGTAAACTAGGCTTGTGATTTTTTTTATTTGCAATATTGCGTCGTCAGTGGGCACACCTGTGTTCAGGTTATTTCAGTATGCAGCCGCACAGCAATGGACCGGTGTCGTTGATATTTAGCTGTTTGTTGTAGTGCTACTGGATGGACATTGATGTAAACTTGATGTTGTAGTAGTTTAGTCTCTTGTTAATAATAAATGGTACGTTATAGAAAATGGTCTTTGATGTCAACCCTTCAACCATTCTTTTCCACCCATGTTCTGCTTTATACGATTGTGCAATGTAATCTTTCTTTTAATGGCGGCTGTTCTTGGGAATTCCAATTCCAATTCATAGCGCCACATCAAATACAAATATTTGATTGTAAGAACACGTCGGTTACCCTTTATTGGTTTTAACGTCCTGTTTAACTAGGACGACCCAGCAGCCTAAGTGAACAGGTTTTCACCGGTGTGGTGGAAGCCTGGCGGTTTGCTCCCGCTTTTCCTTTTTCTATTGGACTCCTGCTTAGAGTAGAAATATCTGCCGAGTGCAGTTCTTTACGCTTGAGTACAGGTTACAATTGTGTGTCTACCTCCTAAGGGAGGTAGGCGTAGAAAAAAATCTCACAATAGGCAAGACAAAGTCTCTTTCTAGGCGATTAACAATGCATAAGCAACAGGGCTCCATAAAGGAACACATAATCTCCTCTCACGACCAGACCATCACCAGAGAAGTCTTAACAAACAACACAGAACTCATTGATAGGTACAGAGATAGCAGCCCGCTCGAGCCGGTTCGACATCTGCGAGGCTCTACTCATCAAAAAGTCAACACCAGCAATCAACAGCCAATTAATGCACAACTATATTCTACCCACTTCAAAACTCCGAACCAATATAGAAGCATCAAGAGGAAGTATGGGCCAATAGGCCCTTTGCAGATGATTCCATCCAATTAATACCCATTGTTTCGTGTTCTGATTTCCGTTTGTCACAAATTTGTTCACCTCATCCAAAACTGTTGCACCATATCACTTCACCAGAGTGCGAGTATTATGTTAGATGGATAAGCTGTTTAAGTGTTAGAATAAGTGAAACTCTGTTTAGTGTTTTCAGGTTACAATTGTGTGTGTAAACTAAACTCTTTGAACTCTGTGACATTCATCAATGTTTCCCATATATATATATATATATATATATATATATATATATATATATATATATATATATATATATATATATATATATATATATATATATATATATATATATATATTAGTATATTTTGGTAGCAGTCTTTCCTGTAGACATATATTATTAAATATGACCGAAAAAGTAAGATTAATAATTTTAATACGAATTTTCTCAAAGAAATGTACGAAAGATTGAGAAAAGATTAATAATTCTAACACAAATTTGCTCAAAGAAATGTACGAAAGATTGAGAAAATTTGTGTTAGAATTATTAATCTTACTTTTTCGGTCATATTTAATATATATATATATATATATATATATATATATATATATATATATATATATATATATATATATATATATATATATATATATATATATATATATATATATATATATATATATATATATATATATATATATATATATATATATATATGTCGTACCTAATAGCCAGAACGCACTTCTCGGCCTACTATTCAAGGCCCGATTTGCCTAATAAGCCAAGTTTTCATGAATTAATGTTTTTTCGTCTACCTAACCTACCTAACCTAACCTAACCTAGCTTTTTTTGGCTACCTAACCTAACCTTACTTATAAATATAGGTTAGGTTAGGTTAGGTAGGGTTGGTTAGGTTCGGTCATATATCTACGTTAATTTTAACTCCAATAAAAAAAAATTGACCTCATACATAGAGAAAAGGGTTGCTTTATCATTTCATAAGAAACAAATTATAGTAAATATATTAATTCAGGAAAACTTGGCTTATTAGGCAAATCGGGCCTTGAATAGTAGGCTGAGAAGTGAGTTCTGGCTACTAGGTACGACATATATATATATATATATATATATATATATATGTCGTACCTAGTAGCCAGAACTCACTTCTCAGCCTACTATGCAAGGCCCGATTTGCCTAATAAGCCAAGTTTTACTGAATTATTATATTTTCTCTAATTTTTTTCTTATGAAATGATAAAGCTACCCATTTCATTATGTATGAGGTCAATTTTTTTTAATTGGAGTTAAAATTAACGTAGATATATGACCGAACCTAACCAACCCTACCTAACCTAACCTAACCTATCTTTATAGGTTAGGTTAGGTTAGGTAGCCGAAAACGTTAGGTTAGGTTAGGTTAGGTAGGTTAGGTAGTCGAAAAAACATTAATTCATGAAAACTAGGCTTATTAGGCAAATCGGGCCTTGCATAGTAGGCTGAGAAGTGAGTTCTGGCTACTAGGTACGACATATATATATATATATATATATATATATATATATATATATATATATATATATATATATATATAAATATATATATATATATATATATATATATATATAAATATATATATATAAAATAAAAATATATATATATAAAAAAAAAGGGAAGGGGGTGGTAGGAGAAAAGCACACAGAAACTGTATTGGAGGGGACCTACATTCCCTCCAATGCGTTATGTGTGGTTTCCTCCGAGGCTATGGGTCCCATTTCCTCCAGCCAGAGGGAGTATATATATATATATATATATATATATATATATATATATATATATATATATATATATATATATATATATATATATATATATATATATATATGTCGTACCTAGTAGCCAGAACTCACTTCTCAGCCTACTATTCAAGGCCCGATTTGCCAAATAAGCCTAGTTTTCCTGAATTAATATATTTACTATAATTTTTTTCTTATGAAATGATAAAGCAACCCTTTTCTCTATGTATGAGGTCAATTTTTTTTTATTGGAGTTAAAATTAACGTAGATATATGACCGAACCTAATCAACCCTACCTAACCTAACCTAACCTATATTTATAGGTAAGGTTAGGTTAGGTAGCCAAAAAAAGCTAGGTTAGGTTAGGTTAGGTAGGTTAGGTAGACGAAAAAACATTAATTCATGAAAACTTGGCTTATTAGGCAAATCGGGCCTTGAATAGTAGGCTGAGAAGTGCGTTCTGGCTATTAGGTACGACATATATATATATATATATATATATATATATATATATATATATATATATATATATATATATATATATATATATATATATATATATGTCGTACCTAGTAGCCAGAATGCACTTCTCAGCCTACTATGCAAGGCCCAATTTGCCTAATAAGCCAAGTTTTCATGAATTAATTGTTTTTCGACTACCTAACCTATCTAACCAAACCTTTTCGGCTACCTAACCTAACCTAACCTATAGAGATAGGTTAGGTTCGGTCATATATCTACGTTAATTTTAACTCCAATAAAAAAAAATTGACCTCATACATAATGAAATGGGTAGATTTATCATTTCATAAGAAAAAAAAATTGAGAAAATATAATAATTCATGAAAACTTGGCTTATTAGGCAAATCGGGCCTTGCATAGTAGGCTGAAAAGTGCGTTCTGGCTACTAGGTACGACATATATATATATATATATATATATATATATATATATATATATATATATATATATATATATATATATATATATATATATTTATATATATATATATATATATATATATATATATATATATATATATATATATATATATATATATATATACATATGTCATACCTAGTAGCCAGAGCGCACTTTTCAGCCTACTATGCAAGGCCCGATTTGCCTAATAAGCCAAGTTTTCATGAATTATTATATTTTCTCAATTTTTTTTCTTATGAAATGATAAAGCTACCCATTTCATTATGTATGAGGTCAATTTTTTTTTATTGGAGTTATAATTAACGTAGATATATGACCGAACCTAACCAACCCTACCTAACCTAACCTAACCTATCTTTACAGGTTAGGTTAGGTTAGGTAGCCGAAAAAGTTAGGTTAGGTTATGTAAGGTAGGTTAGGTAGTCGAGAAAACATTAATTCATGAAAACTTGGCTTTTTAGGCTAATCGGGCCTTGCATAGTAGGCTGAGAAGTGCGTTCTGGCTACTAGGTACGACATATATATATATATATATATATGCGAACAAGCCTGAATGGTCCCCAGGGCTATATGCGAATGAAAACTCACACCCCAGAAGTGACTCGAACCCATACTCCCAGAAGCAACGCAACTGGTAACTACAGGGCGCCTTAATCCACTTGACCATCACGGCCGTCAAAAGGAAGTGATAGCCGAGGCTATTTGAGCCACTTCCCCGACGGCAACTCGGATGGTAATCTTGGGCACAGCATTTCACCAAATCACCTCATTCTTTGGGGCACACGTGAGGAACACAAATGCGAACAAGCCTGAATGGTCCCCAGGACTATATGCGAATGAAAACTCACACCCCAGAAGTGACTCGAACCCATACTCCCAGAAGCAACGCAACTGGTAACTACTGGGCGCCTTAATCCACTTGACCATCACGGCCGTCAAAAGGAAGTGATAGCCGAGGCTATTTGAGCCACTTCCCCGACGGCAACTCGGATGGTAATCTTGGGCATAGCATTTCACCAAATCACCTCATTCTTTGGGGCACACGTGAGGAACACAAATGCGAACAAACCTGAATGGTCCCCAGGACTATATGCGAATGAAAACTCACACCCCAGAAGTGACTCGAACCCATACTCCCAGAAGCAACGCAACTGGTAATTACAGGGCGCCTTAATCCACTTGACCATCACGGCCGTCAAAAGGAAGTGATAGCCGAGGCTATTTGAGCCACTTCCCCGACGGCAACTCGGATGGTAATCTTGGGCATAGCATTTCACCAAATCAAATTTCACCAAATTGACATGGGTACCGTCGAGCAAAAAGTCTTAGTCGACATGAACTTGAAACCGGCCATATACTGCAGGTATGTTGACGACATTTTTACACAGGTACCTGATGTCAGACATCTGCAGGAGCTGAAGGAGGCATTTGAGCAGAGTTCCGTGCTGCGTTTCACTTACGAGACGGAAAAGGATGGGAAGCTGCCTTTTCTAGATGTAACAGTCATGGAAAAGGGCGGAGGTTTCCACACTGCAGTCTACACAAAGGAAACAAACATAGGAATGTGCCTAAATGCCAACAGCGACTGCCCTGACAGGTACAAGAGGAGTGTTGTTAACGCATACGTCGACCGTGCTCCCAGCCACAGCTCAGAATGGAAGCAAGTCGACGAAGAACTCTGTAGGGTAAGGCAGGTCCTAGTCAATAACGGCTTCTCCAATGGTTTCATCGAAGACATCATAAGAAGGAAAGTGAAAAGCCATGCAACCTCCGAAGAGACAACTAACACAACACCTATACCCCCTATTAGACTATTTTACAGGAACTTCTTTTCCACAGCTCATAAAACAGAGGAAAGGGTCCTGAAAGATATTGTTAATAGAAACGTTATCCCTACAGACAAAAATCAGAGCATACAACTGACAATTTACTATAAAACCAGAAAAACGGCCAGCCTACTCATGAGAAACTCTCCAGACACAAAACAGAACGCTTTAAAAGAGACTAACGTCGTCTATGCCTTCAAATGCCCACTTGGGGACTGTAAGCTCCAAAAAACCCAGTATATAGGCAAGACAACAACATCTCTTTCTAGGCGTTTAACGATGCATAAACAACAGGGCTCCATTAAGGAACATATAATCTCTTCCCATAACCAAATCATCGCCAGAGAAATCCTAGTAAACAACACAGAAATCATCGATAGATACAGCGATAGCAGACGGCTTGACGTTTGCGAGGCACTACACATCAAGAAGTCAACACCAGCAATCAACAGCCAATTATTGCACAACTATATTCTACCCACCTCAAGACTCCGCTCCAATATAGAAGCATCAAGAAATATGGACCAATAGGCTTTCTACAAACACTTCTATTGAATACCCATTGTTCCTGTTCTGTCTTGTGTTGATACTTTTAATACCCTATTAATATCCCCTAGTGTTCTGTCTTGTGTTAATGCCACATCACCCTTCCCACCTCACTCAAATGTAATGCCACATCACCCTTCCCACCTCACTCAAATGTAGATATAAAATCAGGGAAACGCAAGTTCTAATCAGTTGTGTATTTGTGAAGTCTTTGAAAATGTAATAAGTTTTACGAAACGCGCCCGTGTCGCGTCAGACTAAAAATAAAAATGAATTTTGGAGAAGTGATTTTTGATTTACCTCCAATAGTGAAGCGTAATGTACGAAAGATTGAGAAAATTCGTGTTAGAATTATTAATCTTACTTTTTCGGTCATATTTAATAATATATATATATATATATATATATATATATATATATATATATATATATATATATATATATATATATATATATATATATATATATATATATATATATATATATATATATATATATATATATATATATATATATATATATATATATATATATATATATATATCCTCACAAGTGAGGACAAAATTTTGCCCAGGGATGAAACCACAGCCCAAGCACTGAGAGAAAAACACCCCCTCAGGGCCGTAGGTGGACCTCCCCCACAGGTCAGGCTCGCCCCTAACCAGGAACCTCTCGTCCTCCTGGAGTCAGAGGTTTATAAAGCTATCGTTTCATTTCCCCCGGGCTCCTCAGGAGGCTACACAGGGGTAAAACCTCAACATGTTAAGGAAATGGTGAACCCTGTTCTTGGCCCAGCTGCAGAAGCGCTCCTGACAGAAATCACAACGTTTGTCAACAACTGCCTCGCCGGGTTAATCCCTGATGAAATCAAACCATTCTTCTTTGGTGCATCCCTATGTGCCCTGAAAAAGAAGGGGGGAGGGATCAGACCCATTGCCGTTGGTAATACCCTTCGCCGCCTAGTTGCAAGGGCTGCTGTCAGAAGTATCCGAATGGAAGCAGCCACCATGCTGCAACCCAACCAGCTGGGGTTTGGAGTCCCCCAAGGCTGTGAAGCAGCGGCTCATGCTGCACGAGCCTACATTAGCTCTCTTACTGAAGACCAGGCAGTAGTAAAATTAGATTTTAAAAACGCTTTCAACTCGGTCAAAAGGGAAGCAATCCTCACTGCAGTCCAGGAACATTGCCCAAGCATTCTCCCGTTTGTGTCAGCAGGCTACAGCAAAGACTCAACCCTCCTGTTTGGCAAACATGAAGTCACCTCAGCAGAGGGAATTCAACAGGGTGACCCACTTGCACCGTTCCTCTTTTGCATAGCGGTTCGAGAAATTACAACCAGACTGTCCAGCGAGCTCAACATCTGGTTCCTGGATGATGGCACTCTGGCAGGCACACAAGATTCCCTGCTAGAAGACCTACAGCTGGTGAAGACACGGGGGGAGTCCATGGGTCTCGTTCTTAACCCCTCCAAGTGCGAAATTATTGCATCCAGTGAAGTAATCATTAGAGCAGTGAAATCAGTTCTACCAGAAGCCTCAGTCGTTAAACCTACCGACAGCACACTACTCGGAGCACCTCTGGGCCACAATGCTATTGCTGCGGTCCTTGACGAAAAGTTTAGAAACCTAAAGAGGATGGAAGAGAGAATTGGGGACTTGGACTCCCACGATGCCCTCTACCTTCTCACAAAGTGCCTTACCTTGCCCAGGCTAACATACTTCTTAAGGTGTGCACCAACTTTTGGCAACCCACTTCTAAATCAATATGATGAGCTCCTCAGGTCAATATTCAGGAAGGCGCTCAACCTAGATTTAGATGACAGTCAGTGGGACCAAGCAACACTACCAGTGAGATTTGGAGGGATAGGCATACGAAAGGCAACTGAGGTAGCACTTCCAGCATTCTTATCCTCATGTACAGCAGCCAACGAATTGGTAGGGCAGATCCTACCAGAGCGTATGAGAGAGACAGCGGGAACTCATGATCAAACGTTCATCGAAGCAGCCAGACAATGGGACACCATTGCACACCCTCAACCCCGACCACAAGTCCCAAAAGACCACAAGCAGGCCCACTGGGATAGCCCCATAATGGAAAAGACTGTCACAGCAATGATTGACAACGCTGATGCTGAAAACAAAGCCCGCCTCCTAGCGGTAACAGCACCCCACGCTGGGGATTTCTTATTTGCTGTGCCCAATGCAGCCCTGGGAACTCGCCTCAGTCATGACGCTCTCCGCATTGGAGTTGCCCTTCACCTTGCCGCCCCCATCCTCACCGAACATAGGTGCATCTGCGGAACTGCGATGGCAGACCAATATGGTCGTCATGGTCTGGTATGTCGTAAATCACAGGGTAAAATTGCAAGACATGAAGAAGTCAACGACATCATCAAGAGGAGCCTCGCCACAGCCCGCTGCCCGGCACAAAGAGAACCACACTTATCCAGACCTAACGACCCTCAGAAGCGCCCTGATGGGGTCACCTTGCTACCTTGGAAGGATGGTAAGCAAGTGGTATGGGACTACACGTGCGCTGCCACACTGGCCAGTACCTACCTCCACTACAGCACGCGTGAAAGCGGTGGTGCTGCTTCTTTCAGGGAATCGCAGAAAATTATTAAATACAGAGGTCTAGCACACTGCTACAGCTTTGTTCCGATCGGCTCGGAGACCCTCGGTTCGTGGGGAAAATGTGCATTGAAGTTCCTGAAGGAATTGGGGGACAAATTGATCAGCGCTACAAAAGACCAGAGAGCAAAAAGTTTCTTGTTCCAGCGCCTCAGTGTTGCGATTCAGAGGGGAAATGCCTGTTGCATCTTGGGCACTAGTCCAACTTCAGAGGAATTCGAAGAAGTGTTTGACTTGCAACAATGATCGAACCCGTCTGTGACATTCATCAATGTTTCCCATTGTTGTGTTTTTCAAGAGATCCATAACCTTTAAGCACCTTTTTGCATTATTATTTTTGTATCTACCCATGTATATTTTGTAACCATCAAATGCATAATAAAGCACAAAAAATAAAAAAAGAAGGGGGTGGTAGGAGAAAAGCACACAGAAACTGTATTGGAGGGGATCTATATATATATATATATATATATATATATATATATATATATATATATATATATATATATATATATGTCGTACCTAGTAGCCAGAACTCACTTCTCAGCCTACTATTCAAGGCCCGATTTGCCTAATAAGCCAAGTTTTCCTGAATTAATATATTTACTATAATTTTTTTCTTATGAAATGATAAAGCAACCCTTTTCTCTATGTATGAGGTCAATTTTTTTTTATTGCAGTTAAAATTAACGTAGATATATGACCGAACCTAACCAACCCTACCTAACCTAACCTAACCTATATTTATAGGTAAGGTTAGGTTAGGTAGCCAAAAAAAGCTGGGTTAGGTTAGGTTAGGTAGGTTAGGTAGACGAAAAAACATTAATTCATGAAAACTTGGCTTATTAGGCAAATCGGGCCTTGAATAGTAGGCTGAGAAGTGCGTTCTGGCTATTAGGTACGACATATATATATATATATATATATATATATATATATATATATATATATATATATATATATATGTCGTACCTAGTAGCCAGAACTCACTTATCAGCCTACTATGCAAGGCCCAATTTAACTAATAAGCCAAGTTTTCATGAATTAATTGTTTTTCGACTACCTAACCTACCTAACCTAACCTAACCTAACTTTTTTGGCTACCTAACCTAACCTAACCTATGAAGATAAGTTAGGTTAGGTTAGGTAGGGTTGGTTAGGTTTGGTCATATATCTACGTTAATTTAAACTCAAATAAAAAAAATTGACCTCATACATAATGAAATGGGTAGATTTACCATTTCATAAGAAAAAAAATAGAGAAAATATATTAATTCAGGAAAACTTGGCTTATTAGGCAAATCAGGCCTTGCATAGTAGGCTGACAAGTGCGTTCTGGCTATTAGGTACGACATATATATATATATATATATATATATATGTCGTACCTAGTAGCCAGAACGCACTTCTCGGCCTACTATTCAAGGCCCGATTTGCCTAATAAGCCAAGTTTTCCTGAATTAATATATTTTCTCTAATTTTTTTCTTATGAAATGATAAAGCTACCCATTTCATTATGTATGAGGTCAATTTTTTTTTATTGGAGTTAAAATTAACGTAGATATATGACCGAACCTAACCAACCCTACCTAACCTAACCTAACCTATCTTTATAGGTTAGGTTGGGTTAGGTAGCCGAAAAAGTTAGGTTAGGTTAGGTTAGGTAGGTTAGATAGTCGAAAAACAATTAATTCATGAAAACTTAGCTTATTAGGCAAATCGGGCCTTGCATAGTAGGCTGAGAAGTGAGTTCTGGCTACTAGGTACGACATATATATATATATATATATATATATATGTCGTACCTAATAGCCAGAACGCACTTCTCAGCCTACTATTCAAGGCCCGATTTGCCTAATAAGCCAAGTTTTCATGAATTAATGTTTTTTCGTCTACCTAACCTACCTAACCTAACCTAACCTAGCTTTTTTTGGCTACCTAACCTAACCTTACCTATAAATATAGGTTAGGTTAGGTTAGGTAGGGTTGGTTAGGTTCGGTCATATATCTACGTTAATTTTAACTCCAATAAAAAAAAATTGACCTCATACATAGAGAAAAGGGTTGCTTTATCATTTCATAAGAAAAAAATTATAGTAAATATATTAATTCAGGAAAACTTGGCTTATTAGGCAAATCGGGCTTTGAATAGTAGGCTGAGAAGTGAGTTCTGGCTACTAGGTACGACATATATATATATATATATATATATATATATATATATATGTCGTACCTAGTAGCCAGAACGCACTTCTCAGCCTACTATGCAAGGCCCGATTTGCCTAATAAGCCAAGTTTTCCTGAATTAATATATTTTCTCTAATTTTTTTCTTATGAAATGATAAAGCTACTCATTTCATTATGTATGAGGTCAATTTTTTTTATTGGAGTTAAAATTAACGTAGATACATGACCGAACCTAACCAACCCTACCTAACCTAACCTAACCAATCTTTATAGGTTAGGTTAGGTTAGGTAGCCGAAAAAGTTAGGTTAGGTTAGGTTAGGTAGGTTAGGTAGTCGAAAAACAATTAATTCATGAAAACTTGGCTTATTAGGCAAATTGGGCCTTGCATAGTAGGCTGAGAAGTGCGTTCTGGCTACTAGGTACGACATATATATATATATATATATATATATATATGTCGTACCTAGTAGCCAGAACGCACTTCTCAGCCTACTATGCAAGGCCCGATTTGCCTAATAAGCCAAGTTTTCATGAATTAATTGTTTTTCGACTACCTAACCTAACTTTTTCGGCTTTCTAACCTAACCTAACCTATAAAGATAGGTTAGGTTAGGTTAGGTTAGGTAGGGTTGGTTAGGTTCGGTCATATATCTACGTTAATTTTAACTCCAATAAAAAAATATTGACCTCATGCATAACGAAATGGGTAGCTTTTTCATTTCATAAGAAAAAAATTAGAGAAAATATAATAATTCAGGAAAACTTGGCTTATTAGGCAAATCGGGCCTTGCATAGTAGGCCGAGAAGTGCGTTCTGGCTACTAGGTACGACATATATATATATATATATATATATATATATATATATATATATATATATATATATATATATATATATATATATATATATATATATATATATATATTGGTGTATACTGGCAGCAGGTTTTCTTTCAAACATGTTTCATTGAATATGACCGCATATTCTGTATTTATTATTTTCTGGTTTAGGGCTTCTATCCCTCTAACTATTTTCTTAGCATCAGGGCTTAATTGAAATAGGAGTTCTCCAAAACTCATTTTCGTACTTTTAAGGTGAAGAAAAGAAGTGATTTACTATAGAGTGTATTACACTTATTTGTATAATTTGCACGACGTTTCGAACCTCCATGGTTCATTCTCAAGTGAACAGATCTTACAATACTAGTTGATTTTATACCCGCATTAGGTCAGGTGATAATACAATGAAGGTGAAAACATGGGGGGATACATAAGGGATAAACATAGGGGCTGCAGAAGGCTTATTGGCCCATACGAGGCATCTCCTATCTAAATACAAACATTAATCCAGTGTAATTGGCCTGTTATGTTGGACATTGTCTTCTGTGTTGGCATCGATATGTTCTTGTCTTGCCCCACCATGAGAGTAAGGACAGAGTTGTAAGTAAGTAAGGAGAGTTGTGTCCTCTTAATGTTAATTTTTTGTATAAAATCAGATATGTAACTGTATAACCTTGCATAAAAAACACCATAAAAAAGTGTACACCATAAAAAAGGGGAAGCGAACACTCTTACGTATTCAGAGTTAAATAAGTAAGTTTAAGTTAAATGGTAAGACACTCGCCTGGCGTTCCGCGATCGCTATGTCATGGGTTCGTATCCTGGCCGGGGAGGATTTACTGGGCGCAATTCCTTAACTGTAGCCTCTGTTTAACGCAACAGTAAAATGTGTACTTGGATGAAAAAACGATTCTTCGCGGCGGGGATCGTATTCCAGGGACCTGCCCGAAACGCTACGCGTGCTAGTGGCTGTACAAGAATGTAACAACTTTTGTATATATCAAAAAAAAAAAAAAAAAAAAAAAAAAAAAAAAAAAAAAAAAAAAAAAAAAAAGTTTTTCCCTGAAAGCTTTGTTCCCTTCTCTGAGGCTGTGGGTCCCTATAATTGCACCAGAGGTGGTACCCCCCCTATATATATATTTTTTTTTCAAAACCTAAATGGGGAACCACCTCTGGTGCATGTGTAGGGACCCATAGCCGCGGAGAAGAAAATAATGAGTACTCAGAGAAGACCTTGTGGATCCTCACTGAAAACTTTGATATTTTCTTCCCCTACCACCGCTATTCTTTTAGTGTGTGTGTATATATATCTAACTTTATTTAAAATTTCATTACACAAGAAGGGTTACAACATTGGTTACATGAAAGGTACAAGACTACTTGTCACAAGTTGTACAGCTACTCCAGCTCCTCAGATGGCAGGCATGAACCATGGATGCAGTGAGCATTTCCTCTCTGGATCGCCACACTAAGGCGCTGAAACAGAAAACTGGCGGCTCTAGGGTCTCTAGTTTTTTCAATTATTTTGGACCCCAGTTCCTTAAAAAAACTTACAGCACTTTTACCCTAGGCACCAAGTGTCTCTAAGGCAATGGAAACAAAATTGTAGTGGTGATCAAGGTCTCCATATTTACGTGACTTGGCTGCTTCCCTGTGATTGGCAGCACCTCCTGCCAGTGCAGCACTGAAGGTAACATAGGTGTCGGCTAAGGTTGAAATAGTCTAGACTTACACCAACTGTGTACCATTCTTCCAGGGGTTATCCGTGATCCCGTCTGGGCGACCGACAGGCTCATCTGAGTTGTGGAGCATTAGGTAACGGGGCTCTCTCCCTCTGCTGGACAACCGGCCGTGGTAAGGCTTCTCTTGATAATATTGTTAACCTCGTTGTGTCTTGCATGCCATCCTCCTGTCCTTTGGCAGAGAAGGCCATGCCGTCCGTACCTGTCAGCCACTGCCTCGCCGCAAATACACCTGCATTCGATGTGGATTGGGGGCAGCGAGGCGGAGAGCCACGGCAATTCGGAGGGCCTGTGGTGTGATATATCCTGAAGAATCACATGGGAAAAAATAGAGAATGGTTAAACCGTTTACGGCTACATCGCATTCATCAGTGCAAAGTAGAATGAAGCTTTTATTGTACTTTGCTATGATGAAGGTCATGTAGTCGAAAACTCGTTAAGCATTCTCCATTTTTCACATGTGATTTTTCCGCATACTTGGATCAGTGTTATGTATATATGAACTTGAAATATATATATATATATATATATATATATATATATATATATATATATATATATATATATATATATATATATATATATATATATATATATATATATATATATATATATATATATATATATATATATATATATATATATATATATATATATATATATATATATATATATATATATGTGTGTGTGTATATCATGAAAATAAACACGTGATTAAGAATGTGACAATGTCAGACCACGGAGGAAAAATGAAACAGGAACTTCCTTAAGAACTTTCGTATATTAAATACATCTTCAGAAGGTGAAGATGTATTTAGAAGGTGAAGAAGGTGAAATACACCTTCTGAAGATGTATTTAATATACGAAAGTACTTAAGGAAATTCCTGTTTCATTTTTCCTCCGTGGTCTGACATTGTCATATATATATATAAATATATATATATATATATATATATATATATATATATATATATATATATATATATATATATATATATATATATATATATATATATATATACATGTATATATATATATATATATATATATATATATATATATATATATATATATATATATATATATATATATATATATATATATATATGTCGTACCTAGTAGCCAGAATGCACTTCTCAGCCTACTGTGCAAGGCCCAATTTGCCTAATAAGCCAAGTTTTCCTGAATTAATATATTTTCTCTAATTTTTTTCTTATGAAATGATAAAGCTATCCATTTCATTATGTATGAGGTCAATTCTTTTTATTGGAGTTAAAATTAACGTAGATATGTGACCGAACCTAACCAACCCTATCTAACCTAACCTAACCTATCTCTATAGATTAGGTTAGGTTAGGTAGCCGAAAAAGTTAGGTTAGGTTAGGTTAGGTAGGTTAGGTAGTCGAAAAACAATTAATTCATGAAAACTTGGCTTATTAGGCAAATCGGGCCTTGCATACTAGGCTGAGAAGTGCGTTCTGGCTACTAGGTACGACATATATATATATATGTCGTACCTAGTAGCCAGAACGCACTTCTCAGACTACTATGCAAGGCCCGATTTGCCTAATAAGCCAAGTTTTCATGAATTAATTGTTTTTCGACTACCTAACCTACTTAACCTAACCTAACCTAACTTTTCGGTTACCTAACCGAAACTAACCTATAAAGATAGGTTAGGTTAGGTTAGGTAGGGTTGGTTAGGTTCGGTCATATAGCTACGTTAATTTTAACTCCAATAAATAAAAAAGATCTCATTCATAATGAAATGGGTAGCTATATCATTTCATAAGAAAAAATTAGAGAATATATATTAATTCAGGAAAACTTGGCTTATTAGGCAAATCGAGCCTTGCGTAGTAGACTGAGAAGTGCGTTCTGGCTACTAGGTACGACATATATATATATATATATATATATATATATATATATATATATATATATATATATATATATATATATATATATATATATATATATATATATATATATATATATATATATACATATATACTGTGACGGAGTTCTCCCCCTTATAATTCTCCCACGCCTGCAGTAAGAGTCATGTCTACTTTTTCCAAGCGTTCTCTACGTTGCAGGCTACAATTTGATATATGGGAGAGAGTGAAGTGTTCTCGGAGAGCCGTGAAATTTGTGAAATAGTAATATTTTGGCCTGTGGTATAGGCCCTTTAGGGAGCCAAGATGGCGCTTGCCTCCCTGATTTCCCGCCAAAACCGTGTGACGTCAGTGGCACCGGATTGGTCACCGACAGCAATGTGGCACCGGGAG
Source organism: Procambarus clarkii (assembly GCF_040958095.1). Lineage (NCBI taxonomy): Eukaryota > Metazoa > Arthropoda > Malacostraca > Decapoda > Cambaridae > Procambarus > Procambarus clarkii. The sequence goes on from NC_091225.1 coordinate 7,237,989, forward strand.
CCAATGAAAACCTCCCGTGGCGAAAGTGACGTCACGAAGGAAGGGGGTCCGGCCAGTGCGCCAAGCTGGCGCCATCAGTCAGACACGACACGTCACAGAGGTCGGACGTGCGATGATTGGTCCTGTCAGTTTGACAGTTGTTTCCCGCTCCCGTGGATTTACGCGTCACCTGAAGTCTGCCAGTACTCTGTGAGGTCTTCCCTAGTTCATGTGTTGAACCAGAGAGGGAATCGACGGTTATTTGAGCAACAAGTGCTCCAGTCAGGTACTGTGCAAGAAGCAGTGAAGCCATGCAGTGACGTATGTGACGTCTGTGGCAGTTCACCAGTTCGTGGCAGCGTAGTGGCTGACAGAGCCACTGGGTAGCTTAGGAAGGAGAGGACTATTTGGGAATCCGGACGAATGTAGCTGAGACGTAGGCGACAGCCGCGCTGGGAGAAGACGACAGCCAGGAGACCGACTCCAACCCTTCAAGAAGTCAAGAAGGAGGACGGACCTGCAGTGAAGAGGGCACGGAGACGACGCGCTAAACGGTGGGACGACGAGAGGCTCTGGTAGGACACGACGACGTGTCGTGTGGGGGCGTTCCTGACACGAGGACCAGGAGCTACATCTCGACTCTTATCGGAGGATAGGTTGAAGTAGGTGTTTCTAGTTCCCTCCCCATTCCCCTTTAGTTAGCTATATTATTCGGCTATATTATCTAGCCTGAGGATTTTATATGTCGTGAGCAAGTCTCACCCGTGTCACAGTAAGGCACCAGTTTGCCGGGTAGTACTATCAAGAGTACTTGTAATATTCATGTTGATTATTGGTGTGTACAGGCACCAGGAACAAGTGATAAATTTACTGTGTATTGTATATCTTTCTACAGATTTTGATGTGAACATATAGTGATAAATTATATATAATATTATGCCAGCATTTGGAAGTTAGGCTACGTGCCCAGAAACTATTTATTTTCCATGTATTGATGTTTGATTTATATTCACTATAAATGTCTATGTTCATTCAGTGATTAATCATTTGTGAGTACAGTGAATTATTGCGTTATCGCCCACGAGAGAAAGTACTGAAAACGCCAGTGTTAATACTTTATAATATGTCATTGAATGAAGGGCAGTGAAAGCCATTACATTGAGTCATTATAGCATTGATTGTAGAAAAGACGGTTTGAGCCTGAGTACAGTGTAACTAAGTAATACGGTTTATTTGTGCCAACATCGAGTGTGCGAGTTTCTAGTAATATTGGAGAATTTAAAGAAACAGCGCGCGTGAATCTAGAAAACAAGCAAAGCTTTCGCGCGGAGAGGCCAGGCGATCAGCTGTTCTTGACACTTGATGAGGAGGGGAGGTGTTGCCACTTAGTGATCGCATACTATTCGTGGGAATTACCGGCCGCTGTCAGGATTAGTTGATGTATTTATTATTGTTTGGCCTTGTGACATCTTTCATACATTTTAAGTAAAATACTAAATCACCTTTGTGTTTTATCATTCCCTCCATTGATCTTGTGGCTATATTATACTGAAAGCATAGAGTGATAATAATAAGTACCTGCCTAATTCCTGATCTTTTGAGTGTGACCTTGCCAAGGCTACCACTAATTCCACCAGTCCACTGATGGTGTTACTGGCCACCTAAAACACCAGTTGGCGACCTTGTGGTTAACATTAGAGCCCGATTGTTGGGGAGGGCACACGACAGTCAAGTGAACGAGTCGTGTTCCCACTCTTTCTTAATCAGAGGCCGTTAAGATTGACTGGGAGACTCTCCTGGCGTGCAGTGGCGCCGTGAGGATCGAGTGAAGACCCGCAGGGCTACGGTGAGTGACCTTGAGCATGACTATTGCTCACCCCAGAGTAAGGGTAGAGAAGTGAAACCCCCCAACAATACACACACACATATATATATATATATATATATATATATATATATATATATATATATATATATATATATATATATATATATATATATAACTTTAGAACACTTTCCCACCAGGAGACTCGAACCCTAGCCAGCACAGAAGCCTTCCAGCAACTGGCATAACAGGTACGCCTTAACCCTCTCCACCACCCGCTCAGACCCTTAAAAGAGATGGTAATTTCGGAGTATTTAAATACACCAAAGATCATCACCTCCCAAGAGCACTAGAGCAAGTGAGGGGTCATTTAGACGTTAATTTCATCAAGTCCCTGTTAATATGGGAAGACACAGTGTCTATACTTAAGGCACAACTCTCCTAAACACGAGAGTTAAGTATTCAACTTTAGAACACTTTCCCACCAGGAGACTCGAACCCTAGCCAGCACAGAAGCGTTCCAGCAACTGGCATAACAGGTACGCCTTTACCCTCTCCACCACCCGCTCAGACCCTTAAAAGAGATGGTAATTTCAGAGTATTTAAATACACCAAAGATCATCACCTCCCAAGAGCACTAGAGCAAGTGAGGGGTCATTTAGACGTTAATTTCATCAAGTCCCTGTTAATATGGGAAGACACAGTGTCTATGCTTAAGGCACAACTCTCCTAAACACGAGAGTTAAGTATTCAACTTTAGAACACTTTCCCACCAAGAGACTCGAACCCTAGCCAGCACAGAAGCCTTCCAGCAACTGGCATAACAGGTACGCCTTAACCCTCTCCACCACCCACTCAGACCCTTAAAAGAGATGGTAATTTCGGAGTATTTAAATACACCAAAGATCATCACCTCCCAAGAGCACTAGAGCAAGTGAGGGGTCATTTAGACGTTAAATTCATCAAGTCCCTGTTAATATGGGAAGACACAGTGTCTATGCTTAAGGCACAACTCTCCTAAACACTTGTTCTTAGTGCTCTTGGGAGGTGATGATCTTTGGTGTATTTAAATACTCCGAAATTACCATCTCTTTTAAGGGTCTGAGCGGGTGGTGGAGAGGGTTAAGGCGTACCTGTTATGCCAGTTGCTGGAAGGCTTCTGTGCTGGCTAGGGTTCGAGTCTCCTGGTGGGAAAGTGTTCTAAAGTTGAATACTTAACTCTCGTGTTTAGGAGAGTTGTGCCTTAAGCATAGACACTGTGTCTTCCCATATTAACAGGGACTTGATGAAATTAACGTCTAAATGACCCCTCACTTGCTCTAGTGCTCTTGGGAGGTGATGATCTTTGGTGTATTTAAATACTCCGAAATTACCATCTCTTTTAAGGGTCTGAGCGGGTGGTGGAGAGGGTTAAGGCGTACCTGTTATGCCAGTTGCTGGAAGGCTTCTGTGCTGGCTAGGGTTCGAGTCTCCTGGTGGGAAAGTGTTCTAAAGTTGAATACTTAACTCTCGTGTTTAGGAGAGTTGTGCCTTTAGCATAGACACTGTGTCTTCCCATATTAACAGGGACTTGATGAAATTAACGTCTAAATGACCCCTCACTTGCTCTAGTGCTCTTGGGAGGTGATGATCTTTGGTGTATTTAAATACTCCGAAATTACCATCTCTTTTAAGGGTCTGAGCGGGTGGTGGAGAGGGTTAAGGCGTACCTGTTATGCCAGTTGCTGGAAGGCTTCTGTGCTGGCTAGGGTTCGAGTCTCCTGGTGGGAAAGTGTTCTAAAGTTGAATACTATAACTCTCGTGTTTAGGAGAGTTGTGCCTTAAGCATAGACACTGTGTCTTCCCATATTAACAGGGACTTGATGAAATTAACGTCTAAATGACCCCTCACTTGCTCTAGTGCTCTTGGGGGGTGATGATCTTTGGTGTATTTAAATACTCCGAAATTACCATCTCTTTTAAGGGTCTGAGCGGGTGGTGGAGAGGGTTAAGGCGTACCTGTTATGCCAGTTGCTGGAAGGCTACTGTGCTGGCTAGGGTTCGAGTCTCCTGGTGGGAAAGTGTTCTAAAGTTGAATACTTAACTCTCGTGTTTAGGAGAGTTGTGCCTTAAGCATAGACACTGTGTCTTCCCATATTAACAGGGACTTGATGAAATTAACGTCTAAATGACCCCTCACTTGCTCTAGTGCTCTTGGGAGGTGATGATCTTTGGTGTATTTAAATACTCCGAAATTACCATCTCTTTTAAGGGTCTGAGCGGGTGGTGGAGAGGGTTAAGGCGTACCTGTTATGCCAGTTGCTGGAAGGCTTCTGTGCTGGCTAGGGTTCGAGTCTCCTGGTGGGAAAGTGTTCTAAAGTTGAATACTTAACTCTCGTGTTTAGGAGAGTTGTGCCTTAAGCATAGACACTGTGTCTTCCCATATTAACAGGGACTTGATGAAATTAACGTCTAAATGATCCCTCACTTGCTCTAGTGCTCTTGAGAGGTGATGATCTTTGGTGTATTTAAATACTCCGAAATTACCATCTCTTTTAAGGGTCTGAGCGGGTGGTGGAGAGGGTTAAGGCGTACCTGTTATGCCAGTTGCTGGAAGGCTTCTGTGCTGGCAAGGGTTCGAGTCTCCTGGTGGGAAAGTGTTCTATAGTTGAATACTTAACTCTCGTGTTTAGGAGAGTTGTGCCTTAAGCATAGACACTGTGTCTTCCCATATTAACAGGGACTTGATGAAATTAACGTCTAAATGACCCCTCACTTGCTCTAGTGCTCTTGGGAGGTGATGATCTTTGGTGTATTTAAATACTCCGAAATTACCATCTCTTTTAAGGGTCTGAGCGGGTGGTGGAGAGGGTTAAGGCGTACCTGTTATGCCAGTTGCTGGAAGATTTCTGTGCTGGCTAGGGTTCGAGTCTCCTGGTGGGAAAGTGTTCTAAAGTTGAATACTTAACTCTCGTGTTTAGGAGAGTTGTGCCTTAAGCATAGACACTGTGTCTTCCCATATTAACAGGGACTTGATGAAATTAACGTCTAAATGACCCCTCACTTGCTCTAGTGCTCTTGGGAGGTGATGATCTTTGGTGTATTTAAATACTCCGAAATTACCATCTCTTTTAAGGGTCTGAGCGGGTGGTGGAGAGGGTTAAGGCGTACCTGTTATGCCAGTTGCTGGAAGGCTTCTGTGCTGGCTAGGGTTCGAGTCTCCTGGTGGGAAAGTGTTCTAAAGTTGAATACTTAACTCTCGTGTTTAGGAGAGTTGTGCCTTTAGCATAGACACTGTGTCTTCCCATATTAACAGGGAATTGATGAAATTAACGTCTAAATGACCCCTCACTTGCTCTAGTGCTCTTGGGAGGTGATGATCTTTGGTGTATTTAAATACTCCGAAATTACCATCTCTTTTAAGGGTCTGAGCGGGTGGTGGAGAGGGTTAAGGCATGCCAGTTGCTGGAAGGCTTCTGTGCTGGCTAGGGTTCGAGTCTCCTGGTGGGAAAGTGTTCTAAAGTTGAATACTTAACTCTCGTGTTTAGGAGAGTTGTGCCTCATATATATATATATATATATATATATATATATATATATATATATATATATATATATATATATATAACTGAAAACTCACACCCCAGAAGTGACTCGAACCCATACTCCCACAACTGGTATGTACAGGGACGCCTTAATCCGCTTGACCATCACGACCGGACATAAGGAAGTGATAGCCGAGGCTATATGAACCACTTCCCCGCCGGCACTCGGATGGTAATCTTGGGCATAGCATTTTATCAAATCACCTCATTCTTTGGGGCACACGTGAGGAACACAAATGCAAACAAGCCTGAATGGTCCCCAGGACTATATACAACTGAAAACTCACACCCCAGAAGTGACTCGAACCCATACTCCCACAACTGGTATGTACAGGGACGCCTTAATCCGCTTGACCATCACGACCGGACATAAGGAAGTGATAGCCGAGGCTATATGAACCACTTCCCCGCCGGCACTCGGATGGTAATCTTGGGCATAGCATTTTATCAAATCACCTCATTCTTTGGGGCACACGTGAGGAACACAAGGAGCTATATGAAGTGGTTCATATAGCCTCGGCTATCACTTCCTTATGTCCGGTCGTGATGGTCAAGCGGATTAAGGCGTCCCTGTACATACCAGTTGTGGGAGTATGGGTTCGAGTCACTTCTGGGGTGTGAGTTTTCAGTTGTATATAGTCCTGGGGACCATTCAGGCTTGTTTGCATTTGTGTTCCTCACGTGTGCCCCAAAGAATGAGGTGATTTGATAAAATGCTATGCCCAAGATTACCATCCGAGTGCCGGCGGGGAAGTGGTTCATATAGCCTCGGCTATCACTTCCTTATGTCCGGTCGTGATGGTCAAGCGGATTAAGGCGTCCCTGTACATACCAGTTGTGGGAGTATGGGTTCGAGTCACTTCTGGGGTGTGAGTTTTCAGTTGTATATAGTCCTGGGGACCATTCAGGCTTGTTTGCATTTGTGTTCCTCACGTGTGCCCCAAAGAATGAGGTGATTTGATAAAATGCTATGCCCAAGATTACCATCCGAGTGCCGGCGGGGAAGTGGTTCATATAGCCTCGGCTATCACTTCCTTATGTCCGGTCGTGATGGTCAAGCGGATTAAGGCGTCCCTGTACATACCAGTTGTGGGAGTATGGGTTCGAGTCACTTCTGGGGTGTGAGTTTTCAGTTGTATATAGTCCTGGGGACCATTCAGGCTTGTTTGCATTTGTGTTCCTCACGTGTGCCCCAAAGAATGAGGTGATTTGATAAAATGCTATGCCCAAGATTACCATCCGAGTGCCGGCGGGGAAGTGGTTCATATAGCCTCGGCTATCACTTCCTTATGTCCGGTCGTGATGGTCAAGCGGATTAAGGCGTCCCTGTACATACCAGTTGTGGGAGTATGGGTTCGAGTCACTTCTGGGGTGTGAGTTTTCAGTTGTATATAGTCCTGGGGACCATTCAGGCTTGTTTGCATATATATATATATATATATATATATATATATATATATATATATATATATATATATATATATATATATATATATATATATGTCGTACCTAGTAGCCAGAACGCATTTCTCAGCCTACTATGCAAGGCCCGATTTGCCTAATAAGCCAAGTTTTCATGAATTAATTGTTTTTCGACTACCTAACCTACCTAACCTAACCTAACCTAACTTTTTCGGCTACCTAACCTAACCTAATATATTAAGATAGGTTAGGTTAGGTTAGGTAGGGTTGGTTAGGTTCGGTCATATATCTACGTTAATTTTAACTCCAATAAAAAAATTGACCTCATACATAATGAAATGGGTAGCCTTATCATTTCATAAGAAAAAAATTAGAGAAAATATATTTTTTCAGGAAAACTTGGCTTATTAGGCAAATCGGGCCTTGCATAGTTGGCTGAGAAGTGCGTTCTGGCTACTAGGTACGACATATATATATATACATATATATATATATATATATATATATATATATATATATATATATATATATATATATTTATATATATATATATATATATATATATATATATATATATATATATATATAACTGAAAACTCACACCCCAGAAGTGACTCGAACCCATACTGCCAGGAGCACTCTGCTGGCGTACAGAACACCTTAACCACTCGACCAACTCAACCGGACAGAAGGGAATGGTAACCGAGGCTATTTCCATCACCCACCGGCACTCGGCTGGTAATCTTGGGCATAGTATTTTATCAAATCACCTCATTCTTTGGGACACGCGTTAGGAACACAAATGCGAACAAGCCTGAATGGTCCCCAGGACTATATGCAGCTGAAAACTCACACCCCAGAAGTGACTCGAACTTGAAAATGAAATAATTATTATTGTGATTCTTTTATTATGCACAAGAGGTGCTGGGCTAATATAATATGAAGAGTTTGTTTGGGAGAATAGCATGGTTATACAGGAGCTCCAGGTACAGGAGCTCCTGTACGAGCATTCTTTTGCCGCTGGTGAACATGGTTATACAGGAGCTCCAGGCACAAGATGAACATTCTTGTGTCACTGGTGAACATGGTTATACAGGAGCTCCAGGCACAACATGAACATTCGTTGGTCACTGGTGAACATGGTTATACAGAAGCTCCAGGCACAACAAGAACATTCTTGTGTCACTGGTGAACATGGTTATACAGGAGCTCCAGGCACAGGATGAGCAGACTGAGAGCGAGGCCACAAGACAACAGGAAGAACATTCCCTGAGAGAGAGTTTCATTATTTAGGATATTATAACAACCTGTTAACTCTTTTAGAGCTGACTGGAAAAGTTTACTCATTTCAATAAATTACATAAAACCTGAAAGTCACAGAGTCAGAAGTATCGTAAATAATGAGAGGTATATTACCCATATGTCAGCAACTGACAGTGAAGTCTGGATTACTATCTTGGTTGGAAGGTTGTCACAGGCAGTAAAGTTTGGTATTGTTGTTTTTACCCAATGATTGTACAGTCCGGATTCAAGCATCATCGTGATCCTTATGGGTGTAATAAATATTATAAACTCTCTCAACATTATATTTTATATATAATCCAAAAATATGTATAACATACATTTAAATAAAATACATATTAAACATGAAATATATTAACTGGAAATGAAATATATTTCATAATATTTTGTCAAAATTTCAAACAAACAACTATCGGAATGTTCCAGGAAAATTATAATGCTGTTTCTAATATTTTTTGTTGACGTAAAAGTTTCAGGCAGAGGCATTAGGGACCCCAAGTAGTGAGAGGTATTAGAGTTAAAATTCCATGAAGAATTAAGTAATGCAAGGATTTTCCTAATAGAGAGGGACTTTGAAATATTGCCCTGTATTCTCATTAGTCGGCTGAAATTGTGTTTTTTATACCTTTTGCTGAAGACGGGCACGAGACAGTTGCCCTTAGAGAAAGCTAAAGAGTACATAAGCGGCAGGAACCCCTCCCGGCCCAAGTAAAAAGTCACACTGACCTAAAAGACAACACATATAATTTTGAATACTTATTCTGCATTATAGACGTGCAGTAACCATATTGTCGCAGCTGCAATGTCAATGTCAATGTCAATATATATATATATTTATATATATATATATATATATATATATATATATATATATATATATATATATATATATATATATATATATATATATATATATATGTCGTACCTAGTAGCCAGAACGCACTTCTCAGCCTACTATGCAATGCCCGATTTGCCTAATAAGCCAAGTTTTCCTGAATTAATATATTTCCTCTAATTTTTTTCTTATGAAATGATAAAGCAACCCATTTCATTACGTATGAGGTCAATTTTTTTATTGGAGTTAAAATTACGTAGATATATGACCGAACCTAAATCTATACCATCAAGTCCAACTTAGAGTAAGACAGCACTTGCACCCAAATCGGAAGCATCTAAATACATTACAAAATGTTTATTTAGACCATCAAAGGCTTCTTGACACTGGGTAGTCCACTTAAACTTACTCATCTGCTGCAAAAAATCAGTCAGACGTAAAGCTACCATAGAAAAGCCTTTACAATACCAACGATAGTTGGCACTCATCCCCAAGAAGCGCTGTACCTGTTTCTAGTTGGTCAAGATAGGGTAGGTAACAATGGCACTAATTTTATCCTGTAAAGGCATCACCTTACCTTGACCAACCTTGTACTTTTGATAGAAAATAGTACCTCCGGCAAAATATAATTTCTGTGTGTTTACAGTAAGTTTAGCATTCTTCAAAGTGGCAAACAACAATTTCAAACCTTGTAAATGGTTTTATCAGGAGACACTGAATAAAAAATGTCGTCTATGTATGCACGGCAATTGGGAATATCCTGCAACAGCAAATTCATTATTCTTTTGAATGTTGCTGATGCATTCATAAGACGAAAAGGCATGACGTTACACTGGAAAACACCGTCAGGTGTAACAAATGCTAACATTTCACTGGCTCGATCTGACAAGGGCACTTGATAACCTTTTGACAAATCGAGTTTTGAAATAAATTGACGGTAACCAAGCTGGTCAATACAATCGTCAAGCAAAGGTAAGGGGAAAATATCTACTTCAGTTACCTTATTCAATTCCCTTTAGTCAGTACACAGGCGCCACTTCCCATTCGGTTCAGTAACTAACAGGCAGGGCAAGCACCAGGAGCTTTGACTAGGTTTAATTAGATCATGCTCTAGGAGGAGCTCCACTTCCCTCCTTATAATAGCCATATTGAGGGTTTTGCTAGTACATCAGCTCCCTTCAATTGAGCTGACTAAAACAATAAATTCATTTGGAAACCAGAGCATGATACTGCTTATGTAAAATGAAAAAGTCAACTCATTACCACCCCAGTATTAGCAGTACCTGCTTTTGATAAGGAGTGGGACGTACACACAGACGCCAGTGGCATAGAAATTGGTGGGTGTTTAATGCAACGCGATAATGTCAATCTTCCTCACCCAGTAGCCTATATTAGCAGGAAGGTTAAGGAGCCGGAGGTCCACTATTCTGCAATGGACCGGGAGACTTTGGCTGTAGTAGAAAGTGTCAGATACTTTGAGCCGTATCTTTTCCAACGTCCCTTTGTCCTTTACACAGATCATAGGACTTTAACTCGTATTTTTAAGAAAAGAACTAAGTGCCCTCGCATGTCAGGGTTGCACGGAAGGTGTACCGTCCCAATAGTATTGGGATAACAAGTAAACGCCGGGAGAAGACGTCGCCCAGGAGCAAAGGTAGGGCTCACCTGTCCTGTCATCATCCATCCTCTTCAATGTCACTCGACACTCACTCCAAACGTGAGACACCGTGACACGTCGAAACTCTGTTCTACTGTGGCAGCCATAGTTAACGACCTTCCATCATGACTGTTGTGAGCGAGGAGAAGAGGTATACCCGGGTTCCTGTTAGCGGGGTTCACCTGAGACGAAAGCCAGCCAGCTGTCACTCAGCGCTGTCAGGTGAGGAAAATACGAGACCCTGTACTTTCTATGGTTTGGCAGTGGCCGGAAATGGAACTTCCAGAAGACCAGGATCTTCAAGCAACAGGAGGTAGTAGCCGAAATCTACAGCTCAACAAGATGTCGGCAATGAGAGAACTATAGAAAATCTTAATGGAAAATGTTTCATAGAAAATAAATTAAATTAAATGTTAAATTGTGTTAACTCCGAACAGTAGTTAAACTTTCAATTTTCCATCTTATAGTAAAATATCTTAATACCTTAGGAAAGTGACTCAGGGACAGTGTTAAATGTGGAAAACTAGAATTATGGGTGGAATAGATAAATAAATCTATTGAACATCTAGAAAACTGTTAATAGAAACTAACCCTGTCTCTAGAAAAGCTTGTTATGACTGAATTGCTTCGGAAACCATCCAGTAGGTTCTCTAGAAACGTGGAAAAGTTGTGGAACTTTATCTAGATTTTGACTAGATCCTAGAAATTGATATGCATATATTTTTTTTTGTTTTTTTTTGTGAAAACTTATTGACTTATTGAATTTATTACATATTGAACTGTGGTGTTGTGCAGAGTCTGAAAAATGTGTTCACCTGCTGTTGCAGTGGACTTGAGTAAGAACTCTGGGGTATTAGGAGTTTCAGAAACTTAATTCCTGTGAATTTTTGTTAGTTAAGAGACATATCCGTGGACATTGATTTTTTTGTAATAAAAATAAGTTTTGTGTATTTTCTTTAGATTTTAAGGAGCCGGTTACATGCTGTGGCGCGTACTTGCCACAGGTGTGAAGTGGAACACTTGGACCTTGAGAGGTAGTGTTCATCTATTTGATTATTTTTTAGTTTTTGACGGTTTTAACTGTGACATTGTTTTTATTTTTAATGTTTCTGTTGAGGTGTTGAGGTGCGGATGAGGGCAGGGAGGTGTTGAGGTGCAGGTGAGGGCAGGGAGGTGTTGAGGTGCAGGTGAGGGCAGGGAAGTGTTGAGGTGCAGGTGAGGGCAGGGAGGTGTTGAGGTGCAGGTGAGGGCAGGGAAGTGTTGAGGTGCAGGTGAGGGCAGGGAGGTGTTGAGGTGCAGGTGAGGGCAGGGAGGTGTTGAGGTGCAGGTGAGGGCAGGGAGGTGTTGAGGTGCAGGTGAGGGCAGGGAGGTGTTGAGGTGCGGATGAGGGCAGGGAGGTGTTGAGGTGCAGGTGAGGGCAGGGAGGTGTTGAGGTGCGGATGAGGGCAGGGAGGTGTTGAGGTGCAGGTGAGGGCAGGGAGGTGTTGAGGTGCAGGTGAGGGCAGGGAGGTGTTGAGGTGCAGGTGAGGGCAGGGAGGTGTTGAGGTGCAGGTGAGGGCAGGGAGGTGTTGAGGTGCAGGTGAGGGCAGGGAGGTGTTGAGGTGCAGGTGAGGGCAGGAAGGTGTTGAGGTACAGGTGAGGGCAGGAAGGTGTTGAGGTGCAGGTGAGGGCAGGGAGGTGTTGAGGTGCAGGTGAGGGCAGGGAGGTGTTGAGGTGCAGGTGAGGGCATGAACAAGACAGTCAGTGCGCATCGTCCCCCGCGCAGACTCCCGCCTATAAATACCTGAGTCAGCTCCTGGTGTTGTCATTTGGTCTCCAGCCGCCGTCCCTGCTTCCTCCACACTGGTAAGTTCGATACTCCTGTTGAATACTGTTATAATGATAATCATGTGTCAGTCCTTTATGTCTCACCCGAGAGCTGTTGTGGAGGGAACGAAGTGGTATTTAACCTATTTCACATGATCATGAGGAATAAATGTGGATATTTTAGAACTGATGACTGTATACGATTCATTTACACTTTAGAGTGTTAAGCGTGACTAAATTGAATAGTGTCATTTACAGACGATACTTAGAAGATACAGTTTATTACTAAGGGTGTTGTTGTGCACTTCCTTCTCTGGGTTATTACTACTGTTGCCTCTCAGTATCTGTCTGTCTGTCCGACAGTATGCCATTCAGTCTGTTTTTCTGTTTCTCTTTCTTCCTGTATATCTTTCAGTATCTCTGTCTGTATCTTTGTCTGTCTCTCTACCATTCTCTCTGTCTTTCTCTCTGTCGGTCTCTCTGTCTTTCTCTCTGTCAGTCTGTCTGTCTCTACACTATGAACGTAATTATTAATATTATTTTAATTATTTTCTAAATACCCAATTTGTTTACAGACTTTATTCCTAAAATACAAAATTCATTATTTTCTTTTCAACCAATTAAAATTATCTGGTAAAAAATAACTTGCATAATATCAATTTTAAGAATTTTTGTTTCGTATTGTTGATGAACTGATTATATTGCAGAGTGTAACACATCACTTGACAAGTTATGTGAAAACATTTGAAAACGTTCAATATAATTAGTATTACTTTTAACATTATCGGTGTGGCCGATATTTTCCACATCAGAATCAAAATTTTTTAATTTAGTTTTCGTTTGTAAAATTACCGTTGAATTTTCTAGTGAAAAATGTCATAAAATGTTGAGATATTTTTGCTGATATAGGTTATTGGATACTAATAATTTTTACAGAACCCAGCCTGTATATAGCGTGACTTACCTAGACATATGTAAACTCCAGCGGTACTTTAATTGTGTGCGTTCACTGGTTTACTGAGCATTGTGCAATAAACTGACAGATTCTAAGAACTATGAATATTTCAAAAGATTTAGCACTTATTTCATTTGTTCATTCATCCGTATACAAGAAGATACATTGGGTTGTTAAAGTACGTGTAAGGTTGGATGAGTTCTAATTTCACGGAAACCCCCTAGCACACACAGTTTACATTCATACGGACAGTGTGTTACGTCCCTTCTATATAACGTTTTGCTTGACAGATCCGTCCACGATGCAGCGACCATTCATCACCAATCCTCTGCTGATCATTAACCGCACCAGGATAGTATGTCTCTGGCTGCATGGGATGTCACCAAGAGATATATCCTTGGCTACGAGGTCCAGCTTGTCCACGGTGTACAGGTGGATCAAACGGTGGTATGAACAGGGATCTGTACTTTCGATAACTTCTGGCAGAAGACAGAGAACACCTCGCTGTAAGGAAGCCCGAGCGTGCGTTCCTAAAAGGCAACATCCCATTAAAGTGAATGCCGATTTAGCAGCCTATTTCCTTCTTTACCTACATTCGACGCAAGTAGTAGACGTTTATAATCACAGTCTGCATTACCCAGTGAATAAAATGTTACAGACGGACTCAGAGACGAGGTTATGAAAACATCATAAACCGTGAACATGTGATAACCGTCCAGGGCAAGTACTCATAGTCCAAAGTGACGCCTTTAATCTGGTTAATATTCTTCAATCGATTTAGATATTCTTGATGGATATAGAATAATGATATTTTATTAAATGTTCCTTGACAATAAGCCGTCTTACGTGTTTCATTGATTAGTAGTATCATGGATCACCTAAACCTTCGCGATTTTTTAATAGTTACCTAAATGACCTTAAAGTATATAACACCTTCCTTACCCTTCACCACCTTCCTTACCCTTCACCACCTTTCTTACCCTTCACCACCTTTCTTACCATTCATTAGAGTTGTATGAACCAGGACTATGAACAATAATTTTTTTAGGTGACTCCTCGTAGTTCAGGTCGTTTTTAGTTACCTCGGTGACTGATGGGTTGTTGTTGTTGTTGTTTTAGATTTAGCTACTCAGAACGCAACGTTCATGTAGCCAAGGCTATAGCGAGTCCGTAATTGAGTTCGGTATTCACGATAACCTTGTTACTCTGATATTTGGATCAAAGTTTTAAATGGAGGTGAGGTTTCCTTCTTTTTTCCTGTTTCTTTTTCGCTTCTATTTCAGTGCACTGGTTTTAGTCTTGTTTTAATAACATTATCTTGGTGGCGGATGTAGATGCAAAATGTTCACAAGTGTGTCCCATTCTTCAACGGCTGTTCTAATCATTGTAGTCGCTGTTGAATTTGCATCTAATGCAGCTGCTGTCGTTGGATTAATGTTGAGTTGTATGTGCAGGGCTTCAGTCGCCTCACATTCAAGTAGTGCAATAGTGGCACCTCTGTTTCCGTTCCACAAATATAACACTCTTTAACTACTGGGTTTGTTTGCTCCCAGCAGCACGTGTAACCAAGTCTGAGTCTGTGTATGGCTACTGCAATGCATCTGGATATCTTTTTGTCAGGCTTGAAAGAATAGTGTCTGAAAATCCGACACCATTTAATAATATTACATGCAATTGCAGATAATATTGCTGCTGTGTTGTATAAACAAGTTAACCAATAGAAAATGTAGCTTGTAGTGGAATTTTCCATCAATTGAAAATGGGATATCATTGCCACATACTATTATATATTCACCAGCTATTGTGTTGGGAATTATTCTTAAATACATTAGTCTTTGGACTTTTACCATCATAAAAACATCTTATTTTAATTAACTTAATTATTAGTATCAAAATAAAGTAAATGTGACCCTTCTATCAGTTACTGACATCTCTACAAAGTGAGGAAGGCGTCAGTGAAGAAGGAGTGGTCATCCATTGTTGTTAAGACCTGAGAGTCGTGGGGCAAATTACGGCTCCTATAAATTCTCTTGGACGACGAAGTTTTATGGAAACCAAAGGTCTTCCATCATCAACACGCTGTCATCAACCACAAGGGAAGTGTTTTTCCGAAACCCGTTTATCTAATCATTTTTGGCCATTAATGTTAGGTAGATATTGGGCGAACCGGTGAGAACACAAATGATCGACTCGAAAAAGGTAATTAGGCCTTGGTCCTTATCTGAATCATTATACAGTGTTTTCTCTGATATACCTGTCAGGATTCTGGCTTTACAGTGAGCGAGCGCCCTTTGACAGGAACAAAAAGAGGAAGCAGGCTTGGTATATCAGTTACTGGGTGATGGAAGCAGCCTCAAAGAGGATAATTTGGTGTCTACATCCAAGTTATATCTGGTGGACTAAGCTGGCTGTACAATAAAATAAGGAACCTCTTCAAAGTATACTAATATATGTAGTTTAATACTGTAGTTTGATTGGCTGCATATATATAAATTCAATATAAACCCCCCTAATGTGTATGGATCGATTTGTGAGATTATTTCAGAAATACAGTCCACTTAACATCATACAAATTGCTATCGAAATATATAAACTAACGTAAATATAAATTCTATATAAATTCATATAAATTAAATAAATATTTAATCTCACAGGTCGGTTCCCACAAATAGTACCCAGTGGCTTGTTCGTACCACATGGCAGTTGATCTTCCTTCCGCCAATTTGGCCCTGTGGCAACTTTTGATAGTTGGGAGTATTTTCTTCTTGATTTGCTCCTTAATCTGTGAAAAACCTAGAGGTATTTTAACCTCTACAACAGGAAGAACAGTGGCAGTTTTTGCTAGTGTGTCTGCCTTACTATTGATGTCTGGTGCATCGTCGTCGTATTTAGCTGTCTTGGTGACGTGCGGTTCTATCCATCCTTAATGTTCAAGTACGTCATCAGTCTGTCTTAATCATCCCTCAATTAGTCCATTTTCAGTTATCATATATATAATCTCCTTTTCAGTGATTTGACCCTATTTCATATTTATTCCCATTTTCAAAGAAAGCTCATGTTCGCCAAATAACTAATTAAACTTAATGAATGAATGCCTATACTGCATTACTTGTTTATTTTCACCCAAGTTAAGCCAGTCATTAACTGTCACTAAGAAATTAAATAAAGTGCAGAAGGCCTATACATATCTGGCCAGGAGGCCAGAAATAACACAATGTTCACACACACCTGTATTTGACCATGTCATTCCTAAATAAATTATATAACTTATCTATTGTTTTAATATATACCCCTATTGTTACCCCTATATGCCGTTAATCTACTTGTACCCTTCAATCATGTCACATATTTAGAGGTAATATGTAGAAGGTCCAATTAATTCACCCTTATTATGCCCATTTATCCACATGTAAACTTTATTCTTTGCCTAATTATTTTTCTCCAATTATTTTGTTGTAATTAGTTAAAAAACTAAATAAGTTGTGAGAAAAAGTGTTAGGGGGGCCCCCCCAGCCAAAGATGGATTATTTGTAGGTAATATTTATTGTGTATAACCAAAGATCGCTTATTAAGCCTACGAATGAATGAAACCATCTATCTCCTATTCACATCAATTGAACAGATAATAGAGTTTGGACCGACAAATGTCGGTCCAAACGACATTTCTAAAACGCTCCAAGTCACAAACTCAAACGGACAATCCAACCAATCCAACTTGGACACAAACGGTCCAAGAGCGATCATTTAGCATTAATATCTCCAAGCTCCTAGCAAGATCATGACAATGTAAGTTTAAATTTCCTAGCTAGCAACAGACACGTATTTTAAACACATACAATTCTCAAAATCAACCGGTCCTGTAACTCAGTTTTAAGGATACTCAGGCATTTTAATTTATCCTTACTTTTTTGTAATCTCTCCTCACCTTATTAGCTCCCAAAACATATCCCCCGCCCCCCACACGGCATTAATTCATCTCAACCATATCATATATTTGTACGCTGTATATATATTCTTATATCTTTTATAATATATGAAAGTGCTATACACTGCGGGTCTTAATTTAGAATAACAGTACATGGATTACGTTGCATTGCGGCCCAGTCACTAGCACCAAGGAGTGTGTCATTCAATGCAGCGTGCCGTCATCGGTGTGTGATGTCACAGGCGGCCCAACGAGGTCGTGTTCCGTTGCTTAAATGATTCACTCTACCTCACCTAACGCATCCACTGCCACTACAATGATTAGAAAAGCCGTTAAAGAATGGGACTCACTAGTGAACATTCTGCACCTACATCCGCAGCCAAGATAATGTTATTAAAACACGACTAAAACAAAAGCAAAAAAGAAACAAGGAAGAAGGAAGAAACACCACCTCCATTTAAAACTTTGAGCCAAATATCAGAGTAACAAGGTTATCGTGAATAACCTAACTCAATTACGGGCTCATTGAGCCCGTAATTGAATAAGTTTAGATTTAGGAATGACTTGGGTAAATACTGGTAAATTATGGACTCATTGAGCCCGTAATTGCTCAATCTTGTCCATTGTCCATCTAGCAATCTAGCCAGTACTAGATGGACATTTTTTTCTGAGTAGCTAAATCTAAAACAACAACAACAACTCCCCTAACATAAACACACACAGGAACACACACTTAAAGCATAACTTGGAACCATTACTCAATGTGCTGAAATCTCCAAGCTAGCAGCAAAATATATAAATTTTTTTAAAATATACATAGTTCTCATTCTTTTTCAAGTTTCCAACTCAATCATCTCACTCTGCTTTCGCTATCATTAAAACCTCATTAGCTCCAGAGATAGGAAAGTTTTATAAAAAGAGATACTCCGTCTGCACCCAATCATTTATCAAACCCTTATCAATTATATATTTTTGTTAATTCATTTTTCTTTTCTCCATATATAATATAGATGTATGCAAGATTTTTATTCTCTTCAGCGCTTAAAAGGAGATTAACAATACACAACTTAAATCACACAGCCTTTCATTAGGAGCATTTGTTCGCCAATCCCATTAAGTGTTGAATTTTCATCTCTAAACTGTCACATCTCACACACACGCATATAGATAATTGTTGTTTAATTATTCTAGTTTTCTATCTTAACCATTTTATTGAAGCTTGCAATACTAGCTGTCATATGCCTCATCACGACATATGACTAGACCTCGAAAATTACACTTCTTACTAATCTATCGCCACAAATTTAGCTAAACTGTTTCAAAACAAATTGCAGTACATACATATATTATCGGCTTTGACGGCTGAGTGTACAGCGCTCGGGTTCTCGTAATCCTAGAGGTCCGGGAGATCGATCCCCAGCGATGACGGAAACAAATGGCCAGAGTTTCTTTCATGCTGATTTACCTGTTCACTAGGAGTAAATAGCTACCTTAGAGTAAGACAGCTGCTATGGGCTGCTTCCTGGTGTGTGTGTGTGTGTGTGTGTGTGTGTGTGTGTGTGTGTGTGTGTGTGTGTGTGTGTGTGTGTGTGTGTGTGTGTGTGTGTGTGTGTGTGTGTGTGTGTGTGTGTGTGTGTGTGTGTGTGTGTGTATGTACTCACCTAGTTGTGTCGGCAGGATCGAGCATTAACTCTTGGATCTCGCCTTTTGAGCATCGGTTGTTTACAGCAATGACTATGTTTCTATTTCCCTATCATACCTGGTTTTAAATTATGAATAGTATTTGCTTCCACAACCTGTTCTTTAAGTGCATTCTATTTTCCCACTATTCTCACGCTAAAAGAAGACTTCCTAACATTCCTGTGACTCATCTGAGTTTCCAGCTTCCACCCATGTCCCCTCGTTTTGTTACTATTCAGTGTGAACATTTCGTCTATGTCCACTCTGTCAATCCCCCCTGAGTATTTTATACTTTCCTATCATGTCCCCTCTCTCCCTTCTTCTTACTAGTGTCGTAAGGCACAGTTCCCTCAGGCGCTCCTCATACCCCATCCCTCGTAGCTCTGGGACGAGTCTCGTTGCAAACCTCTGAACCCTATCCAGTTTTTTTATATGCTTCTTCAGATGGGGACTCCATGATGAGGCGGCATACTCTAAGACTTGCCTCACGTAGGTTTCTGAATGATGTTCTAACTTTTGCCAGTTGTTACGGCCCTACTGGGACGCAACCGGGTTCTTTTCTGATGGTAGTAGAGTTTGGGAATCCGGCCCCAAGTTAGTAGAGGCTTTCAAGGGGTGTGTTCCGCAACGCAAGTTAAATTAAAGGGGGGAGGGATACAAATGTTCCAGTTTTTCTTATATATTTACCATCACCATATATAAATAAATAACATTCGCACGCGAGGATTATTACTACATTTATGTACAGTTGCGTCTTCCTCCGAAGACACTGGATGCTCAACGATGCTCACTCTGGGTAGCCCTGGTTCCTTCTTCCGTGGACCACGATGAATCCACTATGACTCTATGACGAATCTACCCTGGCCACAGGCCAGCCAAATCACAGTCCCACTGGGTGCTTCATCGCGGAGGCCTTCAACCACAATCCAGCCTGTAGATGGCAGGTACCGAGCAGCTCCGCTGTGTAGGCCACTCCACGACCGATACTAGAGTTGCGAGCCCTAGGCAGGAGCCTCGTGTGACCCGCTGATCACTCTCCTCACTAAGCACCACAGTGGCTAGTCTCTTCCACCAGCCAGCCCCGGATAAGGTGATTCCCGACACTGCCACGCCACAGGCAGGCTAATACTCTCAACAGAGTTTGTCCAGGGGTGACTCACAGCTTCTTCAAAGCAGACTGGTGAAGAGACCTTGGCTGCCTTGGGTAGACTGGTCCATCGTCCAACACAGCAGTCCCAGGTCGACTCTGCAGTCAGACACGTCATTAATACTGGGACGCTCTAGGGAACCTCACTTACAGGCTTAGACGCAAACGTCCATCTCTTCACTCCATAGATGGCGTTGCTGTCTTAGCGCCACCTCACCAGAGGTCAGCAGCGGCTATTCCACGAGCCAATTAAGACGGGAATCCAGCACGTATTGCCGGCGTCTCTTGTCATCACTAGATGGCGTCGTCCATTTGGAGGGGTTTTCGGGAGCAGACTCACAGATGGCGTTGTTGTCACTGCTCCGTGCTTCGGCGATGGACTCGGGTTCGTAACACTGTTACTGCCCTATTGGGTCGCAACTGGGTTCTTCTCTGATATTATTAGAGTTTGGGTATCCGGCTCCAAGTTAGTAGTGGCTTTCAAGGGATGTGTTCCGTAACGCAAGTGAATTAAAGGGGAAAGGGATACTAATGCACTAATTTAAATATATTTTTTAACCACCACCATAAATAAATAACAACCAGTCACACGGGGTTATAAATACACTCTAATGTACAGAATTGTCTTCCTCTGAAGACATAGGATGCTCCACGGTGCTCACGATGAGTAGCCCTGGTTCTCTTCTTCTGGCCCACGAAGAATCCTCCGATTCTCTCGGCGAATCTACCCTGGCCACAGGCCAGCCAAATCACAGTCCCACTGGGTGCACCGTCGTGGAGGCCTTCAACCACAAATCCAGCCTGTAGCTGGCAGGTTCCGATCAGCTCCGCTGTGTAGGCCACTCCACGACCGATACTAGGGTGGTGAGCCCTAAGCAGGAGTCTCGTGTGATTCCACAGATCACTCTCCTCACCACAGTGGCTAGTCTCTTCCACCAGCCAGCCCCCAGATACGACGATTCCTGGTACTGCCACGTCACAGGCAGGCTAACACACTCAACAGTGTTCGTCCGGGGGGGAGGGGGGTGACTCACAACTTCTGCAGCAAACACGTGGAGAGACTTTGGCTGTCTTGGGTAGACTGGTAGACTGCCTCATCGTCCAATACAGCAGTCCCAGGTCGACTCTGTAATCAGACACGTCATTAGTGTTGAGGACACTCTAGGGCACCTCATTTACAGGCTTAGACACAAACGTCCACCTATCCACTCCATAGATGGCGTTGCTGTCTAAGCGCCACCTCACCAGAGGTCAGCAGCGGCTATGTTACGTGCTGATTAAGACGGGAATCCAGCCCCTGTGGCCGGTATATCCCGTCCTCACAAGATGGCGTTGTCGTCACCGCTCCGTGCTCGGACGCTGGACTCGGGTCCGTAACAAACACCAGTGTAGAGTACGCTGCTGTCGTTATCCTATTTATATGGGCTTTAGGAGATAAGTTAGGTGTTACGTCCACACCCAGGTCTCTCTCTCGTGTCGTCACAGGTAGGCTGTTTCCCTTCATTGTGTACTGTCCCTTTGGTTTTCTGTCTCCTAGTCCCATTTCCATAACTTTACATTTGCTGGTGTTGAACTCCAGTAGCCATTTCTCTGACCATCTCTGCAACCTTTTCAGGTCCTCTTGGAGGATCCTGCAATCCTCATCTATCACAACTCTTCTCATCAACTTTGCATCATCCGCAAACATCGACATGTAGGACTCCATGCCTGTAAACATGTCGTTAACATATACTAGAAATAGAATTGGTCCCAGCACTGATCCTTGTGGTACTCCACTTGTTACTGTTCGCCAGTCCGGTCTTCTCGGCCCTTACCGTAACTCTTTGGCTCCTTCCTGTTAGGTAGTTCCTTATCCATGCTAGGACCTTTCCTCCCCATCCCCGCCTGCCTCTCGAGTTTGAACAGCAGTCCCATGTGTGGTACAGTATCAAAGGCTTTTTGGCAGTCCAGAAATATGCAGTCCGCCCAACCATCTCTGTCCTGTCTTATCCTTGTTATTTTATCCTAGAGTTCCAAAATGATTTGTTAGGCACGATTTACCTATACAGAACCCATGTTGATGATTCTTCACAAACCTAACGTTCTCCAGGTGTGCAACCAGCTGTAGCCTAATTATTCTTTCCAGTATTTTGCAGGGGATGCTTGTCAGTGATACAGGTCTATAGTTAAGTGCCTCCTCCCTATCGCCTTTCTTGAAGATTGGTACGACATTTGCCTTGTTCCAGCAACTGGGCAATTCTCCCGACATAAGCGACTCATTAAAGATCATTGCCAGAGACACGCTGAGGGCCTGCGCTGCTTCTTTTAGTATCCACGGTGATACCTTGTCTTGTCCAACTGCTTTAGTTGCATCTAGAGTTGTCAACTGTTTCATTACCTCCCCTGCTGTCACCTCTGTATCTGATAGTCTTTCATCTAGGATAATCCCTTCCAACAATGGAAACTGCTCAGGCTCGGTAGTGAACACTCCATGGAAACTGGCATTCAGTGCCTCACAGATTTCCTTGTCACTTTCAGTATATGCCCCCTCTGTCTTCCTTAGTCTTGTCACTTGGTCGTTCACCGACATTTTTCTTCTTAGATGACTGTGTAGTAACTTAGGTTGTTTTTTCGCTTTGATTGCAATATCGTTCTCATAGTCCCTTTCCGATGTTCGTCTTATGTTAATGTAATCGTTCCTAGCTTTGTTGTATCTGATCCTGTTGTCCTCTGTCCTTTGTCTTCTGTACTTCCTCCACTCCTGCCTGCTGGCCATTTTTGCTTCCTGACACTGTCTATTAAACCATGGGTTATTATATTCCTTCTTATTTTTTTCCCTTTACTGTTGGTATAAATCTCTCTTCGGCCTCCTGGCATTTCTGTATGACTAGGTCCATCATATCTTGGACTGTTTTTCCTCTAATTTCTTCCTCCCACTGCACTTCACCCAGATAGTCCCTTATCTTCCTATAGTACCCTTTCCTGTAGTCAACTCTCCTTTCCCAGATTTCTTGTCCCATGGTAATAAGTTTGAATTCCATCATGTAGTCAAAGACTAGGACACAATGGTCACTGGGCCCCTAGAGGTATTTCATGCTCCAGATTCTCGATGTCTTCTACGTTCTGGGTGAAAATCAGGTCTAATAGGCTCGGTGCATCTCCTCCTCTTTCCCTTGTGTCCTGCTTCACATGTTGTGTTAGGAAATTCTTGTTATAACATCTAACTTTGCTCCCCACGTTTCGTCCCCAACATGGGGATTCCTTGATTCCTAATTTATCTCTCCATGATATAGGTCCCCCATGATCAGTAGCTTCGCTCTCATTCTGTGGGCTAGTGTTGCTGCCTTTTGCAGTTCTTCTATGCATGCCTTGTTGTTGTCATCATACTCATGCCTGGGTCTTCTACTGTTTGGAGGGGGATTGTAGATTACAAAGATCACAATCATCCTCCCATCTATTGTCAGAGTTCCATGTATGAAGCTTGTGCACTCATTGGTAACCAGATTTTCAAGGTCTTCAAACTTCGATTTCTGCTTTATTAGGAGTACCACTCCCCCTCCCTGTCCCTGTGTCCTCTCTTTTCGTATCACCAGTAGCCCTCTGGAAAGATTGCATCTGAGATCATGTCATTAATTTTAGTTTCCACAATTGCAACTATGTCAGGATCTCCCTCACTCACTCTTTCTTTTATCTCTTCTGCTTTATTAGATACCCCATCAGCATTGGTGTACCAAACCTTGAGATTCTTCATGGAAACTCTTGTACCAGAGTTCGCCCTTTCTCTGGGGGGTCTGGGGGGATCTGGGGGGTGTCTGGGGGGTGACTGGGGGCGGGGGAGGGTGATCCAAGGGTGTCCAGGGGGAATCCGGAGGGGTCTGGGGGGATCCGGGTGGTGTCTGGGGGTTAAAAGGGGTCGGGAGGGGTGCTTGGGGGGCGAATGGAGGCTTGGCAACTAGGAAGGTAGGTAGGAGGGTTTGGGGTAGGGCCTGGGTAGGTAGGTCTGGATTAGGAAGCGCATACTGGGGTCTGAAGATTAGGGAGGGTTTGATAGGCATAGAGGGGTTGGGAGATAGCATAAGGTTGGGAGTCAGATAGAGGTTGAAAGGTTGGGAGGGGAAGGATAGAGGGGGTGGGAGGAACCTCCCACCCCCCTCGCAAGGGTGGGGGGTCACATGGAAGGAGAGGGGATGAAGAAGGGTGAGGGCTGGGCGGGTTTTGTGGGTTGAGGGGATAAGAGTTGGGCGGGTTTTGGGGGTTGAGGGGATGAGGGCTGGGTGGGTTTTTGGGGTTGAGGGGATGAGAGCTGGGCGGGTTTTGGGGGTTGAGGGGGTCCTTGGAATGTGGGATGAAGTAGATGAAGTTGAATGCAGTGGGGTCAGGGGAGGTGTTGGGGAGATAAGCAGGGGACAGGGAGGGCTGATTTGGGGAGGGAGTGACCTGGGAAGCAGGTCTGAGCTGGTTAGCATGTGGTGGGTTAGCACTGGTGTGTGTAACTACACTCAAAAAGGATGGGTTGTATCGTGGAGGTTTGCTTGCTCTGTGGGGTATCTGTTCCTCTTTCATCAGGAATTTGTCAATATATACGTTGTAGTAATTTTCGCTACCTCTGAGTAAATGTTTGTGATACAGTATGTATTCCACTGCCTCTTCGTTAGTGAACTGTACCAGGACAGGTCGTTTCCTGTCACAGTTGTATGGCCCAATGCGTCGGTGGACTTGCACCTCATTCCCTGCCATCTGGGCTCTCATGTCTCTCAAGACCCCCTGTAGCTCCGAATCTTCAATCTCCATCCTTTCCTGCCTCGATGGTGCCCTGGCTTCAAGCAGTCCATAGATTATGATTGTCTTCTTTCTCAGTGCAGGGTCATGCTGGTAGACCCCCCCACCTGGCTGACCCCCACCCCTCCCACACCCGCTACTCTGTCCACTACAACTCCCCCTTCCCTTGCCAAGCTTACCTTATTCCTGCCAAATTCATTTGTAAGCCTAGTTATTTCTCCTTGCCATTCTACCCTGCTCTTCCTGATTTCCTCTTGAATATAATCCATAAACTCTTGTTTGAGTCTTTGAACCTCGTCCTGTATCTTATTAAAGATTTCACTCTTGATCCCCTGGATTAGATCATCTATCCAAACATCCCTCTTCTCTACAAATTTCCCAATCATCTTCTCCACAAACCGGTCCTCTTCTTCAATCATAATACTGCTGGACCTAGACGCCTTTCCTGACCTAGTCATTGTTATAATAAAACCTTACCCACAGAGGTTCCAAGAATTTTACCGATCGGCTAACAAAGTAGGTGAGTGAATCTCCAAGCGTCTCCCCACGTGGTGTTGGGAGAGTTGCTGCCTGGGTTGAGGTCACGGTCAGAGGTCGGTGAGGTCGGCTCCACACTGCACACTGCCACAGTATTTCATCAACTATTTTCAATTGCGCTACTTATACTGTTTTTCTTCACTACCTTATTACTTTAGTCAAAACACAAGTTTTTTCATTCACTTGTACACACTTTTCCACTTCGAAGTTGCCTGATTACCCATCAAACTCCACTAGTGAACCAGGAGCTCCCAACCCACGTCCACTCAACACGATGGTCACACACACAAGTCAAGTGTGTGTGTTTGTACTCACCTAGTTATGTTTGCGGGGGTTGAGGTCTGGCTCTTTCGTCCCACCTCTCAACCGTGAATCAACAGGTGTACAGATTCCTGAGCCTATTGGGCTCTATCATATCTACACTTGAAACTGTATATGGAGTCAACCTCCATTACATCACTTCCTAATGCATTCCATTTGTCAACCACTCTGACACTAAAAAAGTTCTTTCTAGGGTGAAAGGGCATAGGGTGAAAGAAACTTTGCCCATTGTTTCTTGCCGGCGCCCGGGCTCGAACTCGGGACCACAAGATCACAAGTCCAGCGTGCTGTCCGCTTGGCCGACTGGCTCCCTAAATGGGGGAGGAGGGAGGGCATGGGGAGGTTGGGCAGGAGGGAGGCCCTGGGGATGGGAGGGAGTTGGAAGAGGGTGCTCTAGGTGGCACCTAGTGAGGGGTTCGTAGGGATTGGGGGAGGTAGGACGTCTATTGGGTGGAAGGTGGGGGTGGTGCTTCTCTCACTATGTCTGTTGAACTGCTCGTGGAGGGTTCCCCACTCCCCTCTGGGATTGAAGGGTTCGGGGCTGTGGTTCCCTGATTCCTTTCTTTCTCCCTGCACTCCCGCCTCACGTTTGCCTCCCTCATTTTTTCGTCCCTTGTCATATCCCTCTGCAGGAAAACGTTTTTGAACTTCAGTACCTTTGCTAGGCCGCTCTTCCTTGCCAACAACTTCTCTTTCGTGTTCTCGCTCATGAATACTATCTTTATCAACCGGTGTCTGTCCTTATTGAACTGTCCGAGCCTGAAAACCTTTACAATATTCTGGTATTAAATATATTTACCCCTCTAATAATTACCCTCTCTCCATATTTACCATATGCAGGTGATGAGTCACAATAACGTGGCTGAAGAATGTTGACCAGACCACACACTAGAAGGTAAAGGGACGACGACGTTTCGGTCTGTCCTGGACCATTCTCAAGTCGATTGTGGTCCAGGATGGACAGAAAGGTCATCGTCCCTTCATCTTCTAGTGTGTGGTCTGGTCAACATATTTACCACTTTAAGGATCTCATTTACTCATGTGTGTGTATGTTTTTGTGTACTCACCTAATTGTGCTTGCGGGGGTTGAGCTTTCTTTTTTTGGTCCCGCCTCTCAACTGTCAATCAACTGGTGTACAGATTCCTGAGCCTACTGGGCTCTATCATATCTACATGTGTGCCTGTGTGTAATTACCTAATTGTGCTTGCAGAAGTTGAGCTCTGGCTCTTTGGTCCTGCCTCTCAACTATCAATCAAGTAATGTACAGGTTCCTAAGCCTACTGGGCTCTATCATATCTACACTTGAAGCTGTGTATGGAGTCAGCCTCCACCACATCACTTCCTAATGCATTCCACTTGTCTACTACTCTGACACTGAAAAAAATCTTTCTAATGTCTCATGGCTCATATGGGCACTCAATTTCTACCAGAGTCCCCTAGTGTGTGTCCCTTGTGGAGAATAGTCTGTCTTTATCTACCCTATCAATTCCTCGGAGAATTTTGTATGTGGTGATCATGTTCCCTCTAACTCTTTAAGCTCTAAAGGCAAGATTTACTCTCCCTGAACCCATGTTGATGGGTTGTCACGAAGTCCCTTCTCTTCAAATGTTACTAGGTTTTTCTCACTATCTTGCATGCACCATCACCTTGCATGGTATACAAGTTATGGACAATGGCCTTTAGTTCAGTGACTCTTGTCTGTCACCCTTTTTGTATATTGAGACTATATTAGCCGTCTTCCATATTTCTGGTATGTCTCCCATTTCCAGTGACCTACTATACACTATGGAGAGTGGCAAGCAAAGTGCTCCTGCACACTCTTTCAATACCCATAGTGAGATTCCCTCCGGGACAGCAGCCTTTCTCACGTCCAGACCCAACAAGTGCCTCTTGACCTCATCTCTTGTAATTTCGAACTCTTCCAAGGCCACCTGGTTTACTGCCACCTCTCCTAGCGCAGTGACCTCTCCTTGTTTTATTGTGAAGAACTCCTGGAACCTCTTGTTGAGTTCTTCACTCACCTTTCTGTCATTCTCTATGTACCTATCCTCACCCGTTCTATGTTTCATCACCTGTTCCCTCACTGTTGTCTTCCTCTTGATATAACTGAGTAGTACCATTGGCTCGGTCTTGGCTTTATTAGCTATAACATTTTCGTACTTTTGCTCGGCTTCTCTTCTCAGGAGGCAGGTAAACCGTAAACTACTGCCTCCTGACACTTTTGGGTGACATAGTCCATCATGTCTTGTACGAACGTAGTTGTGAGTTCTGTGTCACATGGTATATCCCCTAGAAATTTTCTCATCTCATAATTTCCCTTTCGGTACGCCAACCCTTTCTTTCCTAGTTCTTTTTGGGGGAGATAATTCCTAGCTCAACTAAGTACTCAAAGATCAATATACTGTGATCACTCATTCCCAAGGGAGGCTTCCAACTTAACCTCCATTATATCCGTGTGTGTTTGTGTGAATGTGTGTGTGTATGTGCGTGTGTGTGTGTGTGTGTGTGTGTGTGTGTGTGTGTGTGTGTGTGTGTGTGTGTGTGTGTGTGTGTGTGTGTGTGTGTGTGTGTGTGTGTGTGTGTGTGTGTGTACTCACCTAGTTGTACTCACCTAGTTGTGTTTGCGGGGGTTGAGCTCTGGCTCTTTGGTCCCGCCTCTCAACCGTCAATCAACAGGTGTACAGATTCCTGAGCCTATTGGGCTCTATCATATCTATACTTGAAACTGTGTATGGAGTCAGCCTCCACCACATCACTTCCTAATGCATTCCATTTGTCAACCACTCTGACACTAAAAAAAGTTCTTTCTAATATCTCTGTGGCTCATTTGGGAACTCAGTTTCCACCTGTGTCCCCTTGTGCATGTACCCCTTGTGTAAAATAGTCTGTCTTTATCTACCCTATCAATTCCCTTCAGAATCTTGAATGTGGTGATCATGTCCCCCCTAACTCTTCAGTCTTCCAGCGAAGTGAGGTTTAATTCCTGTAGTAACTCCTCGTAGCTCATACCTCTCAGCTCGGGTACTAGTCTGGTGGCAAACCTTCGAACCTTTTCCAGTTTAGTCTTATCCTTGACTAGATATGGACTCCATGCTGGGGCTGCATACATCAGGATTGGCCTGACAGATGTGGTATACAAAGTTCTGAATGATTCTTTACACAAGTTTCTGAATGCCGTTCGTATGTTGACCAGCCTGGCAGATGCCGCTGATATTATCCTCTTGATATGTGCTGCAGGAGACAGGTCTGGCGTGATATCAACCCCCAAGTCTTTTTCTTTCTCTGACTCCTGAAGAATTTCCTCTCCCAGATGAGACCTTGTATCTGGCCTCCTGCTCCCTACACCTATATTCATTACATTACATTTAGTTGGGTTAAACTCTAGCAACCAATTGTTCGACCATTCCTTCAGTTTGTCCAGGTCTTCTTGAAGCCTCAAACAGTCCTCTTCTATTTTAATCCTTCTCGTAATTTTGGCATCGTCCGCAAGCATTGAGATAAATGAATCTATACCCTCCGGGAGATCATTTACATATATCAGAAACAAGATAGGACCGAGTACAGAGCCCTGTGGGACTCCACTGGTGACTTCACGGCAATCGGAGGTCTCACCCTCTCACCGTAACTCTTTGCTTCATATTGCTTAGGTACTCCCTTATCCACTGTAGCACCTTACTAGCTACACCTGCCTGTCTCTCCAGCTTATGTACCAGCCTCTTATGCGGTACTGTGTCAAAAGCTTTCCGACAATCCAAGAAAATGCAGTCCGCCCAGCCCTCTCTTTCTTGCTTAATCTTTGTGTGTGTGTGTGTGTGTGTGTGTGTGTGTGTGTCAGAGAGTGCTCTAGGTGGCACCTAGTGAGGGGTTCATAGGGATTGGGGAAGGTAGGACGTCTATTGGGTGGAAGGTGGGGGTGGTGCTTCTGTCACTATGCCTGTTGAACTGCTCGTGGAGGGTTCCCCACTCCCCTCTGGGATTGTAGGGTTCGGGGCTGTGGTTCCCTGATTCCTTTCTTTCTCCATGCACTCCCGCCTCACGTTTGCCTCCCTCATTTTCTCGTCCCTTGTCATATCCCTCTGCAGGAATACTTTTTTGAACTTCAGTACGGATGTCTCTTTCGTGCATCGGTCACAGGTAGGCTGTTCCCCGTCATTGTGTACTGTCCCTTTCGTTTCCTATCTTCTAGTCCCATTTCCATAACTTTACATTTGCTCGTGTTGAACTCCAGTAGCCATTTCTCTGACCATCTCTGCAACTTGTTCAGGTCCTCATGGAGGATCCTGCAATCCTCATCTGTCACAATTCTTCTCATCATCTTTGCGTCATCCGCAAACATCGACATGTAGGACTCTACGCCTGTAAACATGTCGTTAACATATACAAGAAAAAGAATTGGTCCTAGCACCGATCCTTCTGGTACTCCACTTGTTACTGTTCGCCAGTCCGACTTCTAGCCCCTTACCGTAACTCTTTGGCTCCCTCCTGTTAGGTAGTTCCTTATCCATGCTAGTACCTTTACCCCCACCCCCGCCTGCCTCTCGAGTTTGAACAGCAGTCTCATGTGCGGTACTGTATCAAAGGCTTTTTGGCAGTCCAGAAATATGCAGTCTGCCCAACCATCTCTGTCCTGTCTTATCCTCGTTATTTTATCATAGAATTCCAGAAGGTTTGTTAGGCACAATTTCCCTGTCCAGAACCCATGTTGATGTTTGTTCACAAACCTAATGCTCTTCAGGTGTGCAACCAGTCGTGTGTGTTTGTATACTCACCTAATTGTGCTTGCTGGGGCAACTTGAAAGTTGTTTCAAGATTTCAACTACAGTTGAAATCATAGGCAAGATTCCAACAATATGAGGTTTACATGCATCCCAATAATCTCTCAAATGATAATACTCATAATATTTATGCATATCAATCAGCAAGAAATCCATAATATTCAAGCAACTACCAAAATATTTACCAATTACCCTTATATAAAACCAGGGTGTATATGTTATATTGAAATAAATTATTGATTATTATTTAAAATGCTGAGTTTATGATTTCGCACACTAAAATATAGTAATTTATCACCATCTGGAGGTTATCTGGAGATGATTTCGGGGATTTTTAGTGTCCCCGCGGCCCGGTCCTCGACCAGGCCTCCACACCCAGGAAGCAGCCCGTGACAGCTGACTAACACCCAGGTACCTATTTACTGCTAGGTAACAGGGGCATAGGGTGAAAGAAACTATGCCCATTGTTTCTCGCCGGCGCCTGGGATCGAACCCAGGACCACAGGATCACAAGTCCAGTGTGCTGTCCGCTCGGCTCCTCCGGGTATAGACCATACACAAAAAGACACTATTGTACAAAACTAAAAATATTTAAAACCAATAGTACAGAATATAACGCCAAAATTTTCACACAATATCGCATTTACACTCAATATATGACACACAGAGCATTGTATTTGCACAAATCTAACATATTGCAATCACACGTTTACAACTAAAAATGCGCTTCCGCAAAAATTACACAATTTCATAAACATCACTTATACCAAATTTCTATGTCACAAAACTAATACACTTTTACACTCGCTCAGGAAAACCAATTATTTAGAAAACACATACAGAACTTACACAAATACGCAATTTGTACAAATACAATTGTACAAGTTACTCTCCTTCATATGAAACACAACTAGCATATATATACTATTAGCACAATATACACTACTCAACTTCTACCAACATAATTATTTTACAATTTTCATCAATGTATTCACACACTACTAGCACAAATACACAATTACAAGAAATATAATTACAAAACATGCACATTTAGTATACGACTTGCACAATTAATGCACGACTTGAAAAAAAATAGGAATGTATTATCACATAATCCTAATTTAACCCTAATTGATGCCATATTATCTAAATTTATTCTTAATTAACCCTAATTTATGTCACATTATCATAATTTATCCCGGATAATTATATTTCTACCACAAAAATATAGTACAATTTTGAGGTTAAGGAGGAGAGGGTATATAACCCTTAGTTATGGGTCAGGTTAAGGAAAATTGGGTTATGTTAAAAATAAGGATATAGTGAATCACATTCCTTGCTGAAAAATATGGTCTAAAAGTGAGTTCAGATCCAGATATACAAATTTAGGTTAAGGTTGGTTAATTTGAACTGACATAGAGGAAATACCCAAATAATAACACATTTCTATCATCCTCAGGTAATAGAGATTAGGATTGGATGGGTTGGTTGAATTGATGTAAAAACAAAAGCAAAACATGGCTTAGAGTAAGATGCAATATTGAACCAAGATCCTATTATCAGAGGTTAGGTCCAGGGCAGTTGGGATTGATGCAAAAAAAAACTTTTCCTTATAAATACGGTACATTTAACGTTAGGTCATGGCAGGATAGGTTCAGGATTACTGAGTCCATATCCTAAAGAAAACATTGCCAGAAATATTGAACAAAGATCTGGGCAGGTTAGGTGCAGGTTAGCTGAGCTGATGTGTAAAAACAAACATTTTTCTAACAATATAGCTACAATAACCAGGAAAAAATTTGGTTAAATTTAGCTTTGGCCGTGTAAGATTATGATTTTATGCTAAAAAAACACATCTGGATTTTGAAAATAGCCAGATGGACAAAGGGGAGACATGTTCTCCACGTTCATTTTAGTTGGGTATAAAAAGACAAAAATGCAGCATTACACTATTATCATAACACAAGTGTTACAACTAGCTTGACACACAACTATTTAGTTACATTTTCACTTTACGTTAAGTCAAATTCAACAGAGGGGAGACATCTTCCCCACATTCATTTTAGTTGGGTATAATAGGAGTAAAATTCAGCATTACACTATTAGCATAACACAACTAGTGTTACAACTAGCTTAACATGCAACTATTTAGTTACATTTCCACTTTATGTATGTCCAATTCAACAAAAGGGAGACATGTTCCCCACATACATTTAGTTGTGTATAAAAAGACAAAAAATGAAGCATTTCACTATTTGCCAGCTAGTCAAAACATATCATAACATGTATTATTTCACAGCCTTTTAAACTATTACAAGCTTTGTTCTGTGTTTTCTCATCACTTGTGCTAAGTGAAGCAATAAAAAAAATGCAGCATTACACTATTAGCAAAAAATAGCAGATATGTCCACTTTGTATGAAAAGTCATAATTCAACATTACACTATTAGCAAAATAAGGTTCCTTTAAGCAGTTCAAAACACATTTGTTCTGTTTCATTACGTTGATAACGAATAATATCAATTTGTCTGAGAGTAATCACCAATTCAGTAAACCTAAATAACCACAATACAGTAATCTACTTTTTTTAAGTCACTCACTTATCACTGGTCACTCCTGCTTTTTCCTTTTTTTTAGGAAATACAACTTACGAATGATTAATATTTTTGATAGAGAAGTTGATCGACAGGACACGATAACGCAACTCGTCAGCGGATAGAACAGCGAAATTTCCAGCTTGATATATGGAATGATTAAGGAACTTACGTTACAAGGAGAGAGATTACTAACAGCTCCATTGAGTCCAACTGATGTCAGATAGATGCTGTATGAGATGTGTGTTTGGACTTGTTTTGAGCAAGGACAGCACCAGAATCTTTTCACGTTCACTGCTGTGTAATTGTAAATATGTACAACGTCACGGTATGATTAATTTATATATGAACTATCATTAATTGTGTCATCATCGTAGCTTTTTATGTATATTGTCTTTACAATATATCGCCATTGCATAAGTTCATACTAATTAAGATTCAGAATTCTGTATAGACAATATCTACTTGATTTTCTGTTAATGTGACTCTCTTAAGTAATTAGTGTACCTCATTTTTTATGTAAAGTTTAACAATTATAAATGTACTGCCAATTATCAATATAAATTTTGATTGACTAGTTAGGGTTACTGTCGTGATTCTGCAGGGTGATAGTACTCTGTGAATGTTCTCCAGGGTGAGAGTACTCTGTGAATGTTCTCCAGGGTGAGAGTACTCTGTGAATGTTCTCCAGGGTGAAAGTACATTGTAGTGGTTCTCCAGGGTGAGAGTACTCTGTGGTGGTTCTCCAGGGTGAGAGTACTCTGTGGTGGTTCTCCAGCGTGAGAGTACTCTGTGGTGGTTCTCCAGGGTGAGAGTACTCTGTGGTAGTTCTCCAGGGTGAGAGTACTCTGTGGTGGTTCTCCAGCTTGAGAGTACTCTGTGGTGGTTCAGAGGGTGAGAGTACTCTGTGGTGGTTCTCCAGCGTGAGAGTACTCTGTGGTGGTTCTCCAGGGTGAGAGTACTCTGTGGTGGTTCTCCAGGGTGAGAGTACTCTGTGGTGGTTCTCCAGGGTGAGAGTACTCTGTGGTGGTTCTCCAGGGTGAGAGTATTCTGTCGTGGTTCTCCAGAGTGAGAGTACTCTGTGGTGGTTCTCCAGCGTGAGAGTACTCTGTGGTGGTTCTCCAGGGTGAGAGTACTCTGTGGTGGTTCTCCAGGGTGAGAGTATTCTGTCGTGGTTCTCCAGAGTGAGAGTACTCTGTGGTGGTTCTCCAGCTTGAGAGTACTCTGTGGTGGTTCAGAGGGTGAGAGAACTCTGTGGTGGTTCTCCAGGGTGAGAGTACTCTGTGGTGGTTCAGAGGGTGAGAGAACTCTGTGGTGGTTCTCCAGCGTGAGAGTACTCTGTGGTGGTTCTCCAGCGTGAGAGTACTCTGTGGTGGTTCTCCAGCGTGAGAGTACTCTGTGGTGGTTCTCCAGGGTGAGAGTACTCTGTGGTGGTTCTCCAGGGTGAGAGTACTCTGTGGTGGTTCTCCAGGGTGAGAGTACTCTGCGGTGGTTCTCCAGGGTGAGAGTACTCTGTGGTGGTTCTCCAGGGTGAGAGTACTCTGTGGTGGTTCTCCAGGGTGAGAGTACTCTGTGGTGGTTCTCCAGGGTGAGAGTACTCTGTGGTGGTTCTCCAGGGTGAGAGTACTCTGTGGTGGTTCTCCAGGGTGAGAGTACTCTGCGGTGGTTCTCCAGGGTGAGAGTACTCTGCGGTGGTTCTCCAGGGTGAGAGTACTCTGCAGTGGTTCTCCAGGGTGAGAGTACTCTGCGGTGGTTCTCCAGGGTGAGAGTACTCTGTGGTGGTTCTCCAGGGTGAGAGTACTCTGTGGTGGTTCTCCAGGGTGAGAGTACTCTGTGGTGGTTCTCCAGGGTGAGAGTACTCTGTGGTGGTTCTCATGGGGTTTGATTATTTGGCAGGTTTCAGGAGCAGTTTGGTTGTGTCCTGCGTCCATCTTTCTTGTGTGTACTCTTGCTGGTTCATAGTGACGGCTCCTTGGGTAACATATCCGAGATCGATCCTTAATCATCGTAATGATTGTAACAAAATGATCTGCTCTCTTTATGGATTACCATCGTAACACATCTGGGAAAGCCACGATAAAGTAACACGTTGGCATTCCAGTTGAACTTTGTCGTATAGATGAATTGTGACTGCCAAACGCTTTCTCTTATATTTATGACAGAGAAAGTAATTACAAATAATATTTTTGATTTGACAATGTACTGTTTATTTTCAGATCAGAATGCCGTATTGTCTGCGTGAGATCATAGTGGCGGCGGTTTGTGCTGTACCCGCATTCAGTCTGGCATTGGCTGGATCAATGGAAAGTGGTGTGATGGTGGGCCAGGTGGGCGTGGATGTAGGCTTGGCTGTGGGTCAGGTGGTGGAGCACCATCTCACTGGCTGTCACCTGGTACTCATCACTACTACCCGTCACTCACTCGTCACCTCCAACATACTCAGGTAAATTGATTTCATTTATTTAATAATGTGACTTTCGCATATATAGTAATGTGTTCACATATATATGCGAACAAGCCTGAACATTCCCCGAGGCATATATGTAACTGTAAACTCACACTCCAGAAGTGACTCGAACCCATACTGCCAGGAGCACTCTGCAACTGGTGTACAGGACACCTTAACCACTCAACCATCGCTACCGGACTAAAGATGATGGTAGCCGAGGCTAGTTCCACATCATCCCGCCGGCACTCTGATGGTAATCTTGGGCATCATATTTTATCAAATCACCTCATTTTTGGGGGCACACGTGAGGAACACAAGTGCGAACAAGCCTGAATGGTCCCCAGGCATATATGCAACTGAAAACTCACACCCCAGAAATGACTCGAACCCATACTGTCAGGAGCAATCTACGACTGGAGTACAGGACATCTTAACCACTCGACCATCACGACTGGACAAAATATGATGGTAGCCGAGGCTAATTCCCCATCATCCCACCAGCATTCTGATGGTAATCTTCGATATAGTATTTTATCAAATCACCTCATTCTTTGGGGCACACGTGAGGAACACAAATGCAAACAAGCCTGAATGGTCCCCAGGTATATATGCAACTGAAAGCATGAGATGTTAAGCATGAGGTAATTTGATAAAATACTATGCCCAATATATGCACTAGGAAAATATAAATGTTTCCCCCTACGGATCATCGTCTGCTCTCATTCTCCAGGTAATCTAAAACGATAAGACCTTATTACCAGCATAACATTCACACTACTATCATTAACATCACTTTAATATATTAACGTTATTCCCATCACTCGTCTTAGCTTAGAGGAACGTACGACGAATTATTGTCAAGGCCTGACCCAGGCTCTAAGCAGATGGTTGTGCGATCTTTGTGGAAGGAAAGGGGGGGGGGGTGTCGACCTACACCCCTCCCATGGGTTTATATACGCTTTCAAGGGAGAGGACTGTCTCCTTACCGTACACTCTCCCACATGCCTATCTCCAAATAATGATAATGAAGGGTAATATAAAGATACAGCTTTTATATTTGTTTATTAAGAAATGAAAGGGAGTAGCAGATGAGTTACATCTCTGCAACATACTGGACATGTTTTACACCGTGTTATACAATCTGATCATAACACCATATGCCTGCAGAGAAGGAGAACTATATTTATTTCACCGCTAAAACAGACTTTACATTTTAATCTACCCACACCCAGAATTTGGTTCTCTTCTGCAGCCTCGCCACACTCACCAGGATCCACGACTGTAGGAACTGGACGAGTCGTGATAAGCCCTAGGTTCATTATAAGTTCTTAGTGTGATTCTTCTTCTGCTGCATCGGGCTGGCTTCTTACAACATCTTGCATGTGAAATGGTGATTTGTGTGAAACCAGAACATCAGCTCTACACAGTTTGTTCCTGCAATGAGCGGTATTAAGTCCTTTGAGGTCTTCAGATATTCGCATTCCGCAGCTCATACAGTAGTGAATGTGAAGCTCATTGTATTGGCCATCGTGTGGTCCATCCCTAGTCCATGCATGAGGGAGATAATCAAAGTATTATCTATAAGCTTCTCGAGCTGTGGAGGGGAAAAGGGAACCGCATTCTTAATGAAAGTTCGGTCTCTCATCAAATTAAGGTAAAGGCAGTTGGGATAGTATCGAGCATGAAGTGTCCAGGGGTCGTCCGAGGGTTCAAAGTTGAAAATTCCTCCAGCGCAATAAAAACAGCGAATGTGGTCTCCAACTCCTGAAGAAAATAAAAAGAGAAACATAAATAAATGTCAAAAACATAAATTATTAAACGAAAGTACTTAAGGAAATTCCTGTTTCAATTCTTCCTTCGTGATCTGACACTGTCACATTTTTCATCACGTGTTAATTTTCGTGATTTACACACATAATGAGAACCACGCGCTCTTTCGCCATGATGTTCCCTCAGACTGCTTCCTTCGTGACCATCTTCGCTACTCTACTAGTGAAAGCACACTGCACCCGCACCCGCCTCAAATTCCTGAAACAATGTCTTAGTGAGCAAGTTGTACCCAAGTCTCTGCTACCTGCCCGTCTCTTCAAATTAGGTGATCAACCGTTCAGTGATTTCTGTGCTACCATTTTGAAAAAACACATTGAAGTTACAATATCAAGTGAACGTTTTGTTTTCAAAAGCCTGGATGCAGCAAAAAGAAACTTTCATCATGCAATGCCTTTGGACTGGAAAATTTTTCTGATGAATAAAATATACATTGACTTACGCAGAAAAGTTAATCAGTTACAGAAAATTCTAGAGCGCAAGTTAGAAAGTCTGATTAAAAAACGATTGGACAAAGAAATCAAGTCCAAACAACGTGTTGAAATTGTCATCCAAAGTCGATATGTGAAAATGTGGTTACTGCTTTGGGTTATGGTATGTCATTTGCCATTTCAAATCAACCTTTTGCAGTTAAGAATGCTAGTTCATTGTTACAGCTTGAAAAACAAAACTCTCTCTCTCTCCACAAAACCTAAACCTGGTAAAGGTATTGTTTATGATTCAATGTTGACGCCTCAAACAAACAATTTCCCTGAAAGGTTCAGACGAAGCTTACAGGAGTTAAGAGCCGATCCTTCCATTCATATAACAAAGG
This sequence comes from Procambarus clarkii, assembly GCF_040958095.1. Lineage (NCBI taxonomy): Eukaryota > Metazoa > Arthropoda > Malacostraca > Decapoda > Cambaridae > Procambarus > Procambarus clarkii. Next base: position 7,276,181 of record NC_091225.1, read on the forward strand.
CTGATAAATCCAGCACTATTGTTATTCTAAACAAGGAGGAATATATTTCGAAAATGAATGATCTCCAAGATTCTTCAACATACACTAAACTCAGGAAAAATCCTCTTGAGGATATCATCAAGTTCTTCAATTGCAGCTTGAGGAAGTTGTTAAGTAAACATAAAGATCTTCTTAATCAATTTACTACCTCATCACTCTCATTACCATATCTCCATGGACTTGTCAAGACGAATAGACCAAACAATCCCATGAGACCTATCATCAGTTCTGTGGGATCCATTTCTTACAAGCTTTTTAAATGGCTTAGCAAAATCTTGTCCCCTTTGTTAGGAACTATTTCCTCTTCTCATTTGACCAAATGTCTTGAATTAGGGTAACAAATTGAATTGTGTTCCTGTCACTCCTGATGTAAAATTAATCAGTTTTCACGATTGTTCCTTCTTTGCAAAGGTACGGGTTGATGATGTTCTTGATTAGCTAGCTCATGAACTAATTAATCATGTTTTACCTCTTTCTGCTGATATTGTTGTCAATCTTGTTAAGTTGTGCATTAAAGAATGTACTTTTACCTTTAATAATGAGTATTATTTACAGACTTTTGGAATGGCAATGGGGAATCCTTTATCGCCATTGATTTCAAACTTGTACATGGAATTCTTCAAAAAGAAATTTGTTTCAAAAATTACCCCTGTAATCATTCCATGGTTTAAAAGAGACCAACGTCGTCTATGCCTTCAAATGCCCTCTTGGGGACTGTAAGCTCCAAAAAACCCAGTATATAGGCAAGACAACAACATCTCTTTCTAGGCGTTTAACTATGCATAAGCAACAGGGCTCCATTAAGGAACATATAATCTCTTCCCACAACCAAACCATCGCCAGAGAAATCCTAGTAAACAACACAGAAATCATCGATAGATACAGCGATAGCAGGCGGCTTGACGTTTGCGAGGCACTACACATCAAGAAGTCAACACCAGCAATCAACAGCCAATTAATGCACAACTATATTCTACCCACCTCAAGACTCCGCTCCAATATAGAAGCATCAAGAAATATGGACCAATAGGCTTTCTACAAACACTTCTATTCAATACCCATTGTTTCGTGTTCTGTCTTGTGTTGATGAAATTAATACCCTATTAATGCCACCTCTTGTTCTGTCTTGTGTTGATGAAATTAATACCCTATTAATGCCACCTCACCCCATCCACTTCACTCAAATGTAGATATAAAATCGGAGATGCGTAAGTTCTATTCAGTTGTGTATTTGTAAACTAAAGTCTTTGAAAATGTAATAAGTTTTACGAAACGCGCTCGTGTCGCGTCAGACTAGAAATAAAAATGAATTTTGGAGAATTGATTTTTGATTTACCTCCAACAGTGAAAAGCAATGTACGAAAGATTGAGAAAATTCGTGTTAGAATTATTAATCTTACTTTTTCGGTCATATTTAATAATATATGTCTACAGGAAAGACTGCTACCAAAATATACTAATATATATATATATATATATACTAATATATATATATATATATATATATATATATATACTAATATATATATATATATATATATATATATATATATATATATATATATATATATATATATATATATATATATATATATGTCGTACCTAGTAGCCAGAACTCACTTCTCAGCCTACTATTCAAGGCCCGATTTGCCTAATAAGCCAAGTTTTCCTGAATTAATATATTTACTATAATTTTTTTCTTATGAAATGATAAAGCAACCCTTTTCTCTATGTATGAGGTCAATTTTTTTTTATTGGAGTTAAAATTAACGTAGATATATGACCGAACCTAACCAACCCTACCTAACCTAACCTAACCTATATTTATAGGTAAGGTTAGGTTAGGTAGCCAAAAAAAGCTAGGTTAGGTTAGGTTAGGTAGGTTAGGTAGACGAAAAAACATTAATTCATGAAAACTTGGCTTATTAGGCAAATCGGGCCTTGAATAGTAGGCTGAGAAGTGCGTTCTGGCTATTAGGTACGACATATATATATATATATATATATATATATATATATATATATATATACATATATATATATATACATATATATATATATATACATATATACATATATATATACATATATATATATATATATATATATATATATATATATATATATATATATATATATATATATATAGGGGGGTACCACCACTGGTGTAATTATAGGGACCCACAGCCTCAGAGAAGGGAACACAGAGCACTCAGGGAAAAACTTGACATTTAACTCTGAATACGAAAGAGTGTTCACTTCTCCTACCACCCCCTTTTTTTTTTTTTATTATGATGTACACTTTATTATGCAAGGTTATACAGTTACATATCTGATTTTATACAAAAAATGAACATTAAGAGGACACAAGAAAAAGTTCGCTTCCTAGAGGCTGTAGATTTCCTCGAACTCCTCCGACGCCGGGCAGGAACCGAGGATGCAGCGGGCATTTCCCCTCTGGATCGCGACACTGAGGCGCTGAAAGAGAAAACTTGCTGCTCTAGGGTCTCTTGTGGTGTCAATGAGCTTGGAACCAAGATCCTTAAGAAACCTTCTTGCACTCTCACCCCATGGGCCTAGGGTCTCAGACCCTATTGGAACGAAATTGTACCTTTGATCTAATTGCCTGTACTTGACTGACTTTTGTTTTTCTCTGTGT